>NW_006923229.1:37701-39072 GCF_000298275.1 Orycteropus afer afer | reverse complement strand
AAAGAAAATGTCCTCCAATATATAAACCTTTCCTTAACTTTTACAATAACGGACTAATACAATATTTGTCCTTTTGTGACTGACTTATTTCGCTATATGATCAGTTTTAACTGGAATGAATGGTTACATAGGTTGAGAAATGTTGAGGATTAAGGTGTGCCTAACCCAAGTCATGGTATTTTCAATCTTTCATATGCATGTGAAAGCTGGACAATAAATAAGGAAGAGCAAAGAAATATTGAACGTTCCTGGGATTCCCAGAACAAACAAATCTATCTTGGAAGAAGTACAGCCCAAATGTTCCTTAGAAGCAAGGATGGGTAGACTTTGTCTCACATACTTTGGACATGTTATCAGGAGGGACTAGTCACTGGAGAAGGACGTCATGCTTGGTAAAGTAGGTCAGTGAAAAAGAGTACCTTCAATAATATGGATTGACACAGTGGCTGCAACAATGAGCTCAGACATGGCAATGATTGTGAGACCAACACAGGACCAGGCAGTGTTTCATTCTGTTGTGCATAGGGTCACTGAGAATCAGAATCAACTCAATAGCACCTAACAATAGCAACAATAACAATGTAATGAAAGATATGAGAACTCCTTCAAGCAATTATAGCCTTGCTCATAAAATACCCAAACAGGTAGAAGATGTAGCTGTGGTTGTGCTTGGAGTGGAAGGGAGATGGTTAATTGAAAATCAAAAGAAGTTTTCCCCCCAGTATCCCCAAATCTGGACTAGCATTTACTAATATCTAAATAGCTTCTAAGGAGCCATGATGGTATAGTGATTAAGTGATCAGCTGTTAACTGAAAGGTCGGAGGTTCTAACCCATAAGCTGCTCTGCGGGAAAAAGGTGTGGCGGTCTGCTTCCATAAAGATTACTGCCTTGGAAACTCTATGAGGAGTTCCACTCTATCCTATAAGGCCACTATGAGTTGGAATCCACTTGATGGCAACCAGTTTCTTTTCTTTTTTTTTCCTTCTGTTTTGGTAAATAGCGTCTAATTGTGAACAAGACAAAGATAAATGTGTTTCCATGTGCTACCTTGTGTCTGGGCCTTCTACTCTAGTCCTCATCCTAGGCAAAAAATCCCTTTCCTGTTCTTGCTGAAATGGTTAATTTTTTAATTAGTTTTTTACTGCATATATATGAAAACATTTACTAGTTCAATAATTTTTACATGTGTTGTTGTTGTTGTTAAGTGCCGTTGAGTTGTTTCCGACTCATAGCGACCCCATGCACAGCAGAACGAAACACTGCCCGATCCTGCGCCAGCCCCACAATCCCTGCTATACTTGGGACCATCATTGCAGCCACCATGTCAATTCATCTCGTTGAAGGCCTCCCCCTCTTTCGTCGACCCTCC
>NW_006923229.1:0-8388 GCF_000298275.1 Orycteropus afer afer | reverse complement strand
GTGCTGCTGTTGGGTGAAGTGCTCTATAGATGTCTATAAGGCCAAGTTGGTGGATTGTATTGTTTAGCTCTTCTGCATCTTTGTTGAGTTTACACTGTTAGCTTTTAAGACCCCAGGTTCTACTCAACCAAAGTAGTATGTTGTCTTAGTTCTCTAGTGCTGCTATAACAGAAATACCACAAGTGAGTGGCTTTAACAAACAGGAATTTGTTCTTACAGTTTAAGAGCCTAGAAGTTCAAATTCAGAATGCGAGTTTTAGGAGATGGGTGAAGGCCCCTTGACCTTGGGCTTCAGCTGTGCCTCTTGTTCTAGGCCTACTGGAACTGGAGATGTCCCATAACTCAGGCAGCTGCAGACTGCTGAGGCTGATGAAGTCAGTGTCTGCAGGTAAAATTCACAATTCTGACATCAACAGGCAACACAGCAGGCCACTGGCTCAAGTCAAAGAATTGGAGATGAAGACTCAGCCAAATGCAGGCTCCAAAATGTGCCAAAAAGCTGGAGACCTTCCTCAGTATATACTGGAAGCAGGCCACACTCCTAAGGCAACTAATTAGTTGCTCTCAGCAGATTCTACCATGGAGCTGATTTACACCACATCCAGTCCTATCATGGGGAATAAGTGCTTTCAGCTACCAAGCTACTCAAAGTCACTGTCTAGCCATGTTGACCACATAACCTTAACTACCACAGATGTAGAACATTGTCTTTGGGAACTATGTTATGCCAGTTGATCACGTTATCCCCTGAGACGGTGTTCCTAAGCCCCCAAGCCCAGTGATCCAGTCCTTCAAAAGTGTTTGGTTATGGCTAAACAGTTTTCATAACTTTGTCCCCTGTATGTCCTACTATATACATGGATATTTATGCAGTATGGTTAATATTTCTTAAATCATACTGATTAATTAATTGCTTTTTAAATTTTCATTATACTTTTCTTATTAAGAGCACTGTTTAGACTCTAGAAATGCCCTTTATTTACTCTTAATCTTTATGTAGCCTGTACTGTAGTATTTACCCAGCCTTTCCTGTTATGGTGAAAGTGGGAGAGAGAATCGCTCTACTAAGATCGCACTTTGTAAAAATTTAATTTGAGAGATAAACTGTTTGGAACGTGTTGCAGAGAAGATTGAACAAGGGGGCAGAATTGGGAATTTTGAAAGCTTCGCCTCTATTTCTAAGGCAAACTGCATGGTTTTCCTTTACTATTTGGCTTAAAGTGGATTCTCAGAATATTATAAACTCATCATCAAATGTAATTTCAGTGAACACATTCTAGAGACAATATAAATTATTAAAAATTATGATCTATGCCTCTGCCTTTTTCCGTTATTGTAAATAATCGAAATTTGTTTACTTAAGATCTTTTTAATGGAAATTACCATGTAATTTTTCACAAACTTTTCCCTTTTTGTTAAAATTTAACAACTTTCACATTTTTTTGAACACCACAACTAGCTATATAATCTTGGCAAATTTGATAGTACAGTTTGTTTTCTTTTAGCTCTATTACATTTGTAGACTTTCCCAGTCTTCCTAATTATGTGAAATAGGTCATATTTCTTCACAAAGCCAAATTTTCTGTTTTGAGCTTATGAATAATACATATTAACTAGTATTCATTTTTTCTCACCATCCATTTGAAAATTATTACTAAATAAGTAATTTCTGTTTCTTAAAAATCTGAATTGCCAAAGGAAACTTCTCCTCACTAATGGAGCAGTTTCAAAGGAAAATGGAAAACCATAGATACCAGTCTTGTTTTGGAAGCTGATGCTATCTAATGACTGTGTTATTGAGGAATACGTCCTTTTTTAAAAAAGTCCCTGTATTTTAGCCCAGGACCCCTGGTGGCACAGCGGTTAAGTGCTCATCTACTAATTGAAAGGTTGGCTATTCAAACCTGCCAGCCACTTCATGGGGGAAAGAGTGGCAGTCTGCTTTCATAAAGATTATAGCCTTGGAAATCCTATGGAGTTCTACCCTGACCTATAAGGTTGCTTTGAGTTGGAATTGGGCTCTTTGGTCTTCTAGCACATAGTATTTTAGTTGAGGACTGTGAAGTAGAGTAGAGTATTTTAAGATAAATCACTGTAGATGGATGGGGAAAACTACATAATGATATTTAGGCTTATTGGATAGGATTGGCTATTATTATTAGAAAAGTTCTACCCTCCCTCTTTTGGTCAGACTTATAGTAAATTATATTTTTATTTAAAAATAATCTGTAGGGGGGATGAGTGCAACTGCTTAATGGATGATGAAATGGGTGATCCTTTTGTGGAGATGAAAATATTGTGGAACTAGATAGTAGAGGTGGTGGTTGCACAATGTAGTGGATGTACTATATGCCAGTGAATTGTTCACTTTAAAATGGTTATTTATTTATTTATTGGTCAATTCCATCTCCAAAAAAAAAAACGATTTTTTTTCTCTGACAAGCTCTATTAAGATATTCCCTATCCCGTAATCTCTCACTTTTTCCCCCTTAAGCCAGAACATTGTGTTAGAATTTTATTCTCCCTGACTTACAATTATATAGATGTTGAATTTATAGGATGTTGTTTGAGCTTGTTATGGTTAGTGACTATTTCTCGTTTTCTTTCTTTATTTTAATTGTGATCTGGATGAAAGTTTACAGAGCAAATACACTTTCCATGTAGCAGTTCACATATACTTTGTCTCATGGCATGACTTCAATTTACCACAATGCAAAAGCTTCCCTCCCATAGTTTTATGTCTTCCCTGTGTCTTTCCCTCCATGTACTCCTGCCCCCCTGAGCCATGTCCCTGTGTGTACACAGCCCTTCTATTCTCCCATGTTTGTTCACTCCAAGGAGTGTATCTGCCTAGTGTAAATGTTCACCTCATATGCCTGTCTTTTGTTTGGCTGGAAGCCACAGGAGTGGGTTCAGTTCCAGACCTGAAGAGCAGATAGGGACCATAGCCTTAGTGGTTCCACCAGGCTCTATCAGACCAGCAAACCTGGTCCCCTCCCCCTTCCGCCCTCCCCCCAAAATGATTTTGACTTTTTTCCGCATTGTTCTCCCATTCTATCCAGGATCTCCTACATGGATCCTCCTCCGAGTGGTTGACAGCGGTAGCTGGGCACCATCTAGTTCTTCTGGTCTTATAGTTACATAGGCTGAGGATTGCATGGTGTACCAGTCATTTGGACTAATTGTTTCCATCAATCTTTGGTTTTCTTCATTCTTCTTTGCTCTGGATGAGGAGAGACCCATCATTGCATCTAGATAGCTGCTTGCAAGCTTTTAAGATCCCAGTAGCTACTTGTCAAAGTAGAAGGTGGAACAGTGTTTTGTGTAGTATGTTATGCCAGTTGAGCTTGATGTCCCCTGCGACCATGGTCCCAAGCCTACAGGTCCAACTACTTGCTCTCTCTGGGTATCTGGCTGTGCCCAAGAGGTGACTACAATCTTGTCCCTTGTCAGCTCTACTATACACCTAGAAATTCTTATTGAACATAGCGATACACTTGTAGAGATATTGTCTGCCATCCCTATACATGGTCATGGGCACATTCCCCCTGCATAGACATACCTAATAGTTCAGCCTGTCCACCCATCTATTGACCCATATACCCGTGTTTGCCTTCACTGACAACATAGTACTGTATGTGCAAAAGGGTTCATCTTTGTTGTCTGCACCTCCCATGTACCTCTCTATTATTTCTCATTTTCTTATGTTGAGAAATGCTTGAAGATAGCAATTTAACCAAACCAACTGCAGTTGAGTCGATTTTGACCCATAGCAACTCCTCCTTTTAATTTGGTTTCTATTATTTGAAATCAATGAAATTTGATTAAACAAACCTAAAAAAAGAAAGGCTCAAGTTGTTGTCAAATCCAACTCATGGTCAAGTAAGAATGTCAAAATGTCAATTAATCAAAACAGCAAATAAAACTCACTGCCATCAAGTGGGTTCTGCCTCATAGCGACCCCTCCTTGGGTTTCTGAGGCAGTATCTCTACAGAAGTAGATTGCCCAGTCTTCCTTCCAAGGAGTGGCTAGTGGGTTTGAACCACCAGCCTTCTGGTTAGCAGTCAAATGCCTTAGGCACTATACCACCAGAGCTCCTAGCAATTTAACAGCCGTTTTTTTTTTTGTTTTTTTTTTAACAAGGCTTCCGCCTCCCCCCTCTTTGATTTACTGAGAAGCTCTGGCATTTGACTCTCTTAACCAGAAGGCTGGTGGTACAAACCCACCAGCCACTCCTCGGAAGGAAGATTGGGCAGTGTACTTCCTTAGAGATACCGCCTCAGAAACCCAAGGAGGGGTTGCTATGAGTCAGACCAACTCAACGGCAGTGCGTTTTATTTGGTTTCTTGCTTAACTGACATTTTGATATTTCTACTTGACCATGAGTTGGATTTGACAACAGCGTGGCTTGTCTTTTTTCAGGTTTGTTTCATCAAATTTCGTTTGATTTCAAATAATAGAAATCGAATTCAAACTGACTTACTCTGAAAAGGGAATTAATGGAAAGGATATTAGAAATTCACAGTATTTGTGTGGTGCACATAGTTAACAAGTTCAGCTGCAAACTGAAAGATTGGAAGGTTCAGTCTATCCAGAGGTGCCTTGGAATAAAGACCTGGCAATCTACTTCCAAAAATTCAGCCATTGAAAATCCTGTGGAGCACAGTTCTGCTCTGAAACACATGAAATCTCCACGAGTTGGACTCAACTGCATGGCAGTTAGTACTGGCAAAAACACAGCCAGGCATCATGAAAGGAGGGGAACAGGAACTGGAAACTTATTAGTAACCCAAGCAGCTTTTTTTTTTTTTTTACTACTCTGGGGCAGCATGATCTCTCTGTTTCTCCCTACTGTCTACTTCATGTTTCTTAATCTGCATGTTGTCTTTTACCACTGCACATGGCTGAACATGTCTTCTAGCACTTAAATTCATATATTTGCTTATGGTTGTTTGATTCCATTCTAAACTCCTAGGAGGAAATCCAGTTTGAGGCAAGTGTCTATGTTTGGTCCAATGAACTGTGGCTAGTGAAGCCAAGGTTTCATAGAATATGACTTTCAGGCCCCCTTTTTGTCAGAGAAGAATGGATGCAGAGCATACAACTCTCAGAGGAGGGAAAGTGGACTAAGTAGGTATTCTAAAAGGTGTTGATTACAAAGGAATATTAAATGATGAGAAATAAAATTAAGACTTCTATGAAATAAAAGAGTATTCAGTGGCCTTATATAGTAGTAAAGAACTTCAAATATTTTATCCCAAGTACACAGATGATTGTTGTGAAATCTGTAAAACACCTCCTTTTTTTAAAGTAAAAGCCAATAGAGCTGATTTCTAAGCTTCTGCATGCAGAATTTAAAGTTTGAGTCACGTTACTTCATGAATATATATAAGTTGATATATACCTTTTTTTAACCTTACATTATTAGGAGCTCTGGTGGTGTAGTGCCTAAGGCACTTGACTGCTTACCTGAAAGGTGGCGGTTCAAACCCACCAGCCATTCCTCGGAAGGAGGGCTGGGCATTCTACTTCCGTAGTGATACCACCTCAAAAACCCAAAGAGAAGTTGCTGTGAGTCGGATTCGACTCGATGGCAGTGAGTTTGGAGTTTGGTTTGAATGTTGTTATTAATGCATCATGCCTTTATTTAACAAATACTTATTTACTGCCTTCTCTTGCCAGGAACTGTCAAAGATGAAAGATGTAATATTGCCTCCTCCCAAAGAGTTCATAATCTAGTTGTGAAGGATAGATGTATGAAGAAAGAATTACAATATTAATGTGATAATCATAACAGACTTAGATGTAGGATAGTCTTGAAACATAAGAAAAGAGACTGACAATCTTTCATGGCAAAAGCAACTTGGGAAAGCTTTTTAAAGCAAGTCTCAGATATTATGCTGGAGATGGCCATTTGAACAGGGGCATTCTGGCACAGGAACTGAATTTGCAAAGGCAGCATGCAGTTATGTAAGGGTTTTACTATATAGTTCAGTATGGCTAGAAACCATAAAATCAAACCTGTGTGCAATCAGTTCTGACTCACAGTGCCCCTGTAGGTCAGAGTAGAACTGCCCCATAGGGTTTCCAAGGCTGTAAATCTTTATAGAAGCAGACTGCCACATCTTTTTTCTGTGGAGTGGCTGGAGGTTTCAGACCACCAACTGCTCTGTTTGCAGCCCAGTGCTTAACCAGTGCATCACTGGGGCTCCTTTGTATGACTGCATCAGTATTCTGTAAGAAGTGAATTTTTATACCATATGGTTTAATGAAAAATTAAAACTTTTCTTTTATACCTGTCCTTCATGTAGTTGTGAGTGCTGCCTTTTTTGAAGAAGGGTTATAGATTATAGAATACCTAAATAATTTTGGTCTGTAACTTTGATATCACTTTTGAGGATGAGATGTCACTGATTGTTTGATTTCACACTCATCCAGTATTTCTAGTAGTGGGTTGTTTATTAGTTTACTTTTATGGTGATTTTTACTGTTTAAGCATGGATCTTTATAAGGATGACTGAAAATGCTAGAGCTCATAAACCTTGTGCACCTGACACAAGCCATGGTATTTTCAAACGCCTCATATGCATGTGAGAGCTGGAAATGAATAAGGAAGACTTAAGAAGAGTTGATGCTTTTGAGTTGTGGTGCTGGTGAAGAGTGCTGAAAGTCCCATGGACTGCTAAAAGAACTAACAAATCTGTCCTGGAGGAAGTGCAGCCAGAATGCTTCTTGGAAGCAAGAATGGCCAGACTTCCTCTCACCTACTTCATGTTGTCAGAAGGGGCCATTCCCTGGAGAAGGGTGTCATGCTTGGTAAGGTGGAGGGTCAACGAAGGAAGGGAAGGCCCTCGACGAGATGGATTGACACAGTGGCAGCGGTGATGGATTCAAGTATAGCAAGGATCGTGGAGCTGGCACAGGACTGGGTGGTGTTTTGTTCTGCTGTGCATAGGGTCTCTATGAGTTGGAGATGACTTGATGGCACCTAACGACAACAACATAAAAGCTTATGAAGATAAAAGTAAACAGTGAGAACAATGAATAGTATAAGTCTAATAGTTATGGTATACTAATACTTGTGGTTCAAACCCGCCAGCCACTCCTCAGAAGGAAGATGGGGCAATCTACTTCCATAGTGATACTGCCTCAGAAACCCAAGGAGGGGTCGCTATGAGTTGGGTCCAACTCGACGGCACAAAGCAATAACAACAACAACAATGTAATTTTAAAGGTAAATCTCTAAAAGGATCACTGTCAATACAGAAATTTCATAATTTTGGAGAAAACAGCCCAGATGAATAAGATAGGTATAATTTTATAAGATGTTCTTTTACTATAGTTTATTTCCCCCATTAAAATTGTAGTCTGGTGGTGTAGTGCCTAAGGCATTAGACTGGTAACCAGAAGGCTGGCGATTCAAACCCACCAGCCACTCCTCAGAAAGAAGACTGGGTAATCTACTTCTGTAGTGATACCACCTCGGAAACCCAAGGAGGGGTTGCTGTGAGTCGGAATCAACTCAATGGCAGTGAGTTTGGTTGTTTCTTTTCTTTTTTTAAGCAAAACCAATGTAGAATACTTTGTGTTTCACTGCTCTAATAATTTGATTAACACTTCCCTTTTCGATTCCTTTATCCACTCATTCATGATTCCTCCATCAAAAATAACCAGCTAACCAAACAAAAACCCCCCAGAAAACCCAGTGCTCCATAGTTGACTATTCTGAGAAGTGATTGAGATGAGGAGGAAAGAAAAGGAGGTAGTTGTGGCTGGCTTGGCAGTATTGGTGGTGATGTGTGAGTGTGTGTTTCAAGCATGAGGTTTGTTTTCATACCAAAACCAAAAACCAAACTCAGTGCCATGAAGTTGATTCTGACTCATAGAGACCCTCGTTGGGTTTCCGAGGCTGTACATCTTTAAAGAGGTAGATTGCCCCATCGTCTTTCCGTGGAGCGGCTGTTGGGTTTGAACCACCGCCCTTCTAGTTAGCAGCCAAGTTGAAAAATACACCAAATTGTGACTTCTCTCACCTCCTTCTACAAACCCATTAGTCTGCCTTTTGTCCCTCAAATATGCTTTTGCTGTTGTGTAGAAAGGAGGTGATAAGGAAAGAAAAGAAAAAAAAGGATAACGTGCTTTCCTGTTTGCTGCTGATAATGTTTGGATGCCCTCCCATTTCTTCCCTATAACCCTACTTATACTTAAGGATTTAAGTGATATCTCCTTTTCTGACTCCTCAAGCCTAACCTCTGCATCCTTCTTTTTTTTTTTTTTAAATTAGGATTTGGGTGAAGATTTACAGAGTAAATTCACTTTTCATACAGCAGTTCACATACACTTTGTCTCATGTCATTGACCAAAATTTACAATGCAGCAGCTCCCCT
>NW_006923228.1:58382-59564 GCF_000298275.1 Orycteropus afer afer | reverse complement strand
GTCCACACAAAGAAGCAAGATAAAGCAGTAGAAACAAGGGAACAGGATACAGACCTAGAACACATCCCTGAGGAGAAGCAGCATTGGAACTCCCTGATAAGGAATTCAAAAGAATTACATTTAGGTATCTTAAAAGGATTGAGAGACAGACCAAGGAAAACACAGACACAACCCTAGAACAATTTCGAAAGACAATGCAAGAACAAAATGACAAAATAAATGAAAAATTAAAAATGATACAAAATCTGCAGTTAGAAATCCAGAAGATTAATACTTAATTTTCAAATAGATAATACATTGAAAAGGTAAAGTTGTAGAACTGAATCAATGGAAGACAGAATTAATGAGATTGAAGACAAATACCTGAATACTTCTTTGAAAAGGGATCAATAAGAAAAAAAAAAAATCAAAGCAAAGTGAAGAAAGCCTAAGGTTCATGTGGGATTATCATAAAATAATCTATGTGTAATTGGAATTCTAGAACAGGAAGAGAAAAATAAAACCACTAAGAAAATTGTCCAAGATTTACTGGAAGAGAACTTCCCTGATATGATGAAAGATCGGAATATATCCCTTCAGGAAGTCCAACAAATCCCAAACAGGACAGACGTCAAAAGAAAGTCACCAAGAGATATCATCATCAAACTCATCAAAACCAAAGACAAAAAAAGAATCCTGAAAGCAGCATGGGAAAACAAACAGTTACAAAGGACAACCAATAAGAATAAGCTCTGATTTCTTAGCAGAAAATATGCAAGCAAGAAGGCAATGGGATGGTATATATAAGACCATGAATGAGAAAAATTTCCAACGAAGAATTATATACCCAGTAAAACTGTCACTCAAATATGATGGTGAAATTAGAAGATTTCCAGATAAACAAAAATTAAGGGAATTAGTTAAAACCAGACAAACTTATGAGAGATATGAAAGGGAGTCCTTTGAACAGAGAACCAATAATAGCAAACAACAACTGACCATTAATATACAAGATGACATAATCCAGAAACCAGCACAGCTATGGATGTATCCAAAGTAAAATAAGCTTACAAGATTCTAAACAGGGAACCAGAGATATAAATTAGCAAATGAGGACAACTACAAACCAAAAAGAGGGGGAAAATAGTGTAGTTACAGAACTTCTAAATGGTGAGGAAGTCAAGAGAGTTGCAAGATAGAATG
>NW_006923228.1:56561-57702 GCF_000298275.1 Orycteropus afer afer | reverse complement strand
CCTTAATAAATTTAAAAACATTGAAATACTGCAAAGCATCTTCTCAGATCACAATACTCTCAAATTAGAAACCAACAATAGCAAGATCAATGGAAAAAGAGCAAACACAGGAAACTGAATGCCCTCCTTAAGAATGACTAGGTAAGAGAAGAAATAAAAAATGAAACGAAAAAATTTGTTGAGTCAAACGAGAATGAGAACACAACATACCAAAATCTTTGGGACACGGCAAAAGCAGTGACCACAGGCCAATTCATTGCAATAAATGCACACATCAAAAACAAAGAGCCAAAATCAACCCTTTAAACCAACATCTCCAACAATGAGAAAAAGAACAGCAATAAAAGCCTATAGTCACCAAGAAAGGAAATAGTAAAGATTTGAGCAGAAATCAATGAAACAGAAATTAGAAAGAAAATAGAAAAAAATCAAGAGTAAAAGTTGGCTTTTTGAAAGGATTAATAAAATTGACATACCACTGGCAAGTTTAACAAAGTAAAAGAGGAAGCGAATACAAATAACACGAATAAGAAAATGGGCGACATCACAACAGACCCAACAGAAATAAAAAGGATAATATCAGGACACTATGAACAACTGTACTCCAACAAATTTAAAAATATGGAGAAAATGGACAGATTTCTAGAGATACACCACTTACCTAAACACAGACTGATGTGGAAAAGTTGAACAGATCCATAACAAAAGAAGAAATTGAACAGATCATCAAAAAATTACCAACAAAAAAAAAAGTCCTGGCCCAGACAGTTTCACTGGAGAATTCTACCAAACATTCAGAGAAAAACTGACACCAATCCTACTCAAAGTATTCCAAAACAGAAAAGGATGGAATCCTCCCTAATTCATTTTATGAAGCAAGTGTAATTTTGCTACCAAAACCAGGCAAAGACATCACTAAAAAGGAAAACTACAAACCAATATCCCTCATGATTATAGATGCAAAAATTTTCAACAAAATCCTAGCCAACAAACTCCAACAGCATATCAAGGAAATAATTCATTATGAGCAAGTGGGGTACATATCAGGTATGCACGGATGGTTCAACATTAGAAAAACAATCAACGTCATCCACCACACAAATAAAACAAAGGAGAAGAACCACATGATCATATCAATAGA
>NW_006923228.1:52336-53562 GCF_000298275.1 Orycteropus afer afer | reverse complement strand
TAGACTATCAAGCATAACCCAGAATACACAAACAGTGAAGAGAAACTAGATGAATGGTACCTTCTAAAAATTAAATTGTCCAAAAGACAATTTACAGATTGGGAAAAAATATTCAGCAATACATATCTGAAAAGGGGCTTACCTCTAGAATTTATAGAAAACTCTAATACCTTGTTCTAGTTACCTAGTGCCGCTCTGACAAGATTATACCACAAATGGGATGGCCTTAACAAACAGGAGTTCATTCTTACAATTCAGAGGCTTTAAGTCCAAGTTCAAAGTGCAAAGCTCTAGAGGCTGGGAGATAGCCCCTCAGCACTGGGCTTCAGCTCTGCCTCCAGCTCCTAGCCCATTGAAGCTAGAGGCTTTTCTTCACTCAGACAGCTGCTGGCTACTGAGGCTGCCAAGCCCAAGGTTGACAAGTAAAAAGGCAATGTCCCAATGTTACCAAACCACCTGGCAGGCCATTAATTTAAGTCTACTGTAAGTCCCCAGGTCACCAGAGCACGGCAGGCTGCTGAACAATGACACGGCTATGTGCAGGGTCCAAGCGTGCCATAAGCTAGAGACCATTCCCAAAGCGGTTTCTTATATACGGGAAGCAGACCACATAACCAAAGGCAGCTACTCAGGCTGCTCCCAGTAGATTCCACCATGTGTTTATTACCAGTCTCATCATGGGGAATACTACATCCAGCTGCCCAGCCACTTAACCAGGCCCAGCCAAGATGACACAATAAACTGAACTACCACACATCTCAACAACAAAAAGACAAATAATCCAATTCAAAAACAGGCAGAAGACATGAATAGACACTTCACCAAAGAGTATATTCAGGCAGCCAACAAACACATGAAGAAATGCTCACAATCATTAGTCATTAGAGAGATGCAAATCAAAACAACAATAAGATACCATCTTACTCCAGCACTAGTAGCAAAGTTCAACAAGACAGAAAATAACAATTGCTGGTGAGGATGCGGAGAGATTGGGACTCTCATACACTGCTGGTGGTACTATAAAATGACACAACCACTGTGGAAAGCAGTATGGTGACTGCTTAAAAATTGGAATTAGAAATATCATTTGCCCCAGGAATTCCATTACTAGATACATATCCTACAGAAGTGAGAGCGAGGACAAGAACAGATATATGAACACCCATGTTCATCGTAGCACTATTTAAAACAGCCAAAAGATGGAAACAACCTAGGTGTCCATCAAC
>NW_006923228.1:4894-19075 GCF_000298275.1 Orycteropus afer afer | reverse complement strand
TCATTTCTTCCATTTGCTTTACCTACTCTCTGCTCAAGGGCAAGATTCAGAGTTTCTTCTGTCATCCATTTTGGTGTTCTCTTCTTTGTTGTCTTTTTAGTGATGGATGATGCTCTTGATGTCATCCCACAATTTTTCTGGTTTTCGGTCATTGGTGTTCAATACATCAAATCTGTTCTCTAGATGGTCTCTAACCTCAGGAGGGATGTATTCAAGATCATATTGTGGCTCTCGTGGACTTGTTTTAATTGTCTTCAACTTCAACTTGAGCTTGTGTGTGAGCAGTTGATGGTCTGTTCCACAATCAGCTCCTGGCCTGGTTTTGGCTGAAGATATTGAGCTTCTCCATTGCCTCTTGCCACAGATGTAGTCAGTCTGATTTCTATGTGCTCCATTTGGTGAAGTCAACGTGTATAGCCACCATTTGTGTAGTTGAAGAAAGGTATTTTCAATGAAGAAGTCGTTTGTCTTGCAAAATTCTACCATGCGAGTTCCAGCATTATTTCTGTCACCAAGGTCAAATTTCCCAACTGCCATTGATTCTTCTTTGTTTCTAACTTTTGCATTCCTGTCACCAGTGATAATTAACACATCCCGATTTCATGTTCGGCCAATTTCAGATTCAAGAGTTGATAAAAATCTTCAATTTCCTCATCTTTGGCTTTGGTGGTTGGTGCATAAATTTGAAAAATAGTCATATCAATGGGTCTTCCTTGTAGGCATATGGATATTATCCTATCACTGACAGCATTTTACTTCAGGACAGATCTTGAAACATCCTTTGGGATGGTGAACGCCATGCCGTTCCTCTTTAAACTGTCGTTCCCAGCGTAGTAGATCATATGGTAGTCTGATTCAAAACGGCCCAAACCAGTCCATTTCAGCTCACTAATGCCTAGGATATCAATCTTTATGCATTCCATTTCATTTTTGACAACTTCCAATTTTCCTAGATTCATACTTTGTATATTCCATGTTCCAGTTATTAACGCATGTTTGCTGCTGTTTCTTAATTTGAGTGGTGCCATATTAGCAAATGGAGGTCTCAACAGCTTTACCTTATCCATATGAGTAAGACTGATTTTACTCTGATAATGCAGCTCTTGCCCAGTCCTACTTTGAGGGCTTTCTAAGCTAAGTGACTCATCTTCCTCCTCTGTATTGGACAATGTTTCTGGACTATTCATAAAGTTGCGCAGTAATGTATCAGACAGTATTTCTCTGCTATTCATAAGGTTTTCCCTGGCCAATTCTTTGAGAAGTGGATGGCCTCCCCTTTCTTCCTAAGCTGTCTCAGTCTGCAAGCTGGGCTGATTCTTGTGTACCATGTGCACCCCACTTGGTTTGAAACACCAGTGGCACAGCCTCAAGACTCACAGCAACACGTCACCACAGTAGGAGAAACCGACAGACAAGTTTGTTTCCCCTAGCTGTTGGACCCCTCCAACCACCTTTACCTGTATCCGTATGGCTGACTCCTTGATCTATTCCAGTCCCCTTGTCTTTTCTGTCTTCTCTCTGCCTTCCTGCCTCGCTGCTTGTGGGGCATGGCCTGGGTTCCGTATCCTCACCTGGGTCCCTGTGGCTGACTTCTCCATCTGTTCCGGTCCCCTTTGCTGACAGACAGACCAATGGAAAAGAATCAGAAACCCAGAAATAGACCCATCCATCTCTGAATAGCTGATCTTTGATAAAGAACCAAAACCCACTAACAAATGGTGCTGGCAAAATTGGATATCCACTTGCAGAAAAATGAAACAAGACCCATACCTCACCCCATTTTGAGTACAAAATGAACTCAAGTTAGATCAAAGACTTAAATGTAAAACCCAAAATTATAAAGCTCATCAAAGATAAAATGGGGACAAATCTAGGGGCTCTAATCCATGGCACAAATAGACTATCAAGCATAACCCAAAATGCACAGGCAGTGGTAGAGAAGCTAGATGACTAGGACTTTTTAAAAATTAAATTCTTATGTTTATCAAAAGACTTCTCCAAAAGGGTAAAAAGAGAACATATAGATTGGGAAAAAATATTTGGCTATGACACACCTGGAAGGGACTTATCTCCAAAATTTATAGAAAACTTCAACACCACAACACCAAAAAGAAAAACAACTCAATTCAAAAATGGGCAAGAGATATGAACAGACACTTCACTAAAGAAGATATACTGGCAGCTAACAAACACATGAGGAAATGCTCACAATCATTAGCCATTAAACAAACCAAAACCAAACTCACTGCCATTGAGTCGGCTCTGACTCATAGCAACCCCTCCTTGGTTTTCCGAGGCAGTATCTCCATGGAAGTAGATTGCCCAATCTTCCTTCTGAGGAGTGGCTGGTGGATTTGAACCGCCAGCCCTCTGTTTAGCAGTCAAATGCCTTAGGTACTCCTCTAGTTACCCAGTGCCACTCTGACAAAGATATACCACAAATGGGATGGCCTTAACAAACAGAAGTTTATTCTCTCACAGTTTGGAGGCTTTAAGTCCAAGTTCAAAGTGCCAGGCTCTAGGGGCTGTGTCAAAGCTCCTCGACCTTGGGCTTCAGCTCTGCCTCTTGCTCCTGGCCCACTGAAGCTAGAGGCATCTCTTCACTCAGGCAGCCACTGGCTGCTGAGGCTAACAAGCCCAAGGTTGACAAAGAAAATGGCACAGTTTGGATGTTACAAAACCACCTGGCAGGCCATTAATTCAAGTCTATTGGAAGTCCCAAGGTTGGCAGAGCATGGCAGGTTGTGGAACTATGACACGGCTACATGTGGGGTCCAAGTGTCCCATCAGCTAGAGACCATTTCCCAAGGCTTCTGCGTGTATACAGGAAGCAGACCACATTCCCTAAGGCAGCTACTCAGCTGTTCTCAGTAGATTCCACCATGGAGTTGATTATCAGTCTCATCATAGGGAATACGACATCCAGCTGCCCAGCTACTCAACCAGGACCAGCCAAGTTGACACACAAACTGAACTACCACAATTCCACCCCTTGTCAACTTGGCATCTGTACAGATCTTCATTGGGTGGCATCTGTAGAGATCTCTCTCAGTGGATGGCTCCAGTCCCCTAGTTCCTCTAAGTGGAGACCCCAACCCCTTGGCCTGGTGGCCCAGTTCCTCTCCCTCATGGACATGGCAGCCCTACCCCCTCACTCTTGGGCAGCAGCTCTGGCTCCATTCTACCGGCTCACATGAATGAGCAGCCCCACACTCCAGAACCAAGTTGGTGAAGGCCTGGCTCTTTGAAACCTTGGGGGCTGTGGTGATTCCACCCCCAAAGGCCATGGTCCTACACTTTCAGGCTGAGGCAGCTCTGCTTCTGTTTCCTTGGTCTCTCTGCTTCTGCCGATTAATGCTAAAGGCAACCCACTCCCCTGGAAAACTTCCTGCCCCAAAAGCACTTGGCTTTCTTGCTCATGGGCCAGCCAACCTGCTATTCCATTTTATGCCAGTCTCTTCACCAATTAATGCCCGAAGGCAATCCACTCCGCCAGGAAACCGCCTACCCAATGGCAGCCAGCTTCCTCCTCCGTGGGCTGGTAAGCCTGTTGCTGTTTAATGCCTGTCTCTGGGCTCTGCTACTGCCATCTTCCATGCTGGTCTCTCTGCCAGTAACTCTCTGCCAGTCTCTTGGCTCTCCTCCTGCCATTTCTCATGCCATATGCTGGGGTCTGTCTGCCAGGGTCACGGGTCAAGGATGCACTCCACTCCTGTTTTCACATTTGAGGTGTCTATCTGAGCAGCACCCCACTCTCTCAGTACCAAATTCTGTTCTGGTTATCTAGTGCTACTCTGACAAGGATATACCACAAATGGGATGGCCTTAACAAACAGGAGTTTATTCTCTCATAGTTTGGAGGCTTTAAGTTCAAGTTCAAAGTGCCAAGCTCTAGGGGCAGTGTCAAAATCCCTCGACTTTGGACTGCAGCTCTGCCTCTTGCTCCTGGCCCACTGAAGCTAGAGGTGTCTCTTCACTCAGGCAGCCACTGGCTGCTGAGGCTAACAAGCCCAAGGTTGACAAAGAAAATGACACAGTTTGGATATTACCAAACCACCTGGCAGGCCATTAATTCAAGCCAATTGGAAGTCCCGAGGTTGGCAGACCATGGCAGGCTGGTGAACAGTGACATGGCTACATGTAAGGTCCAAGCATGCCATAAGCTAGAGACCATTTCCCAAGGCTTCTGCATGTATACAGGAAGCAGACCACATTCCCTAAGCAGCTACTCAGCTGTTCCCAGTAGATTCCACCATGGAGTTGATTACCAACCAGTCTCATCATGGGAATACTACATCCAGCTGCCCAGCCACTCAACCAGGCCCAGCCAAGCTGATACACAAACTGAACTACCACAGGTACTATGCCACCAGAGCTCCCTTTTAGCCATTGTTGTTGTTGTTGTTATGTCCCGTCGAGTCGGACCTGACTCATAGTGACCCCTCCTTGGATTGCCGAAGCAGTATCACTATGGAAGTAGATTACCCAATCTTCCTTTTGAGGAGTGGCTGGTGGGTCTGAACCACCAGCCTTCTGGTAAGCAGTCAAGTGCCTTAGGCACTATGCTACCAGAGCTTGGGAGATGCAAATCAAAGCAACAATGAGATATCATGTCACCCAGCAATAATAGCCAAGTTCAACAAGATAGAAATAACAAATGCTGGTAAGGTTGCAGAGAGATTGGAACTCTCCTACACTGCTGGTGGGACTGCAAAGTGGTACAACCATTATGAAAAATAGTATGCTGTTTCCTTTAAAAATGGAAAATAGAAATATCATTTGATCCAGCAATTCCATTACTAGAAATATATCCTAAGGAGGTGACAGACAGAACATGAACAGGAATATGCACACCCATGTTCACTGCAGCACAATTCACTATAGCAAAGAGATGGAAACAACCTAAATGATCGTCAACAGATGAATGGATAACCAAACTATGGTACATTCATGCAATGGAATACTACGTAACATTAAAGAATAATGAAGAATACACAAATCATCTCACAATATGGATGAATTTGGAAGACATTATGCTGAGTGAAATAAGTCAATCGCAGAAGGACAAATATTGTATGAGCCTATTATTGTTAAAAGTCAAGAAAAGCTATACTTAGGGAAGGAAGTTCACTTTGTTGGTTTCTGGGGATGAGAGGGAAGAGGAGGCAAAATTTTGGACTAGTTCAGGGTCACATGTTGATTTGGGCAAAAGGAGGTATAGTATGAAAAGAGTCTGAGACCAGTATGATGACATTGGAGAAAGGAAGGACACTGAAACATGTGCATAAGATATAGACAACAGATGCAAATACTAGTACATGCACAATACTGCATTACCATTAACACCAAACACCAGGCTACAGATAAATGCATAGACAAGTGAGAAGATCAGGCGAGGGTAGGCAAACAGGAATATACCCTAGACCAAAGATAGGTTTGGCTGAAAATAATCTTACATATGCACTTGTGCTACAAAATTAGCTATATGCATCATAGAAGCAACAGAGGGCAGAGTTAGAGTAACTTCTCAGAGACAACAAAAACCTTGAGAGAGAGAATCACCAGGCCTGCTGCCTTGGGATTGTAGTCTTGGGGGACATCATGCTCAACTGGCTCAACATAGTACATGAAATCTTGTTCTACAGCCTACTTTGGTGAGTAGTGACTGGGGTCTCAAAAGCTCTGGAGCAGCCAGCTTAGATGCAACTATTGGTCTTTTCTCATCTGAGTCAAAAGAAGAGTGAAGAAAATCAAAGGCATTTGGAAACAATTAGTCCAAGGATAAGAGAGACCACAAGGACTTCAACCTTCATGACCCTGCAACCAGAAGAAGTAGATAGTGCCCAGCTACAAATGCCAACCACTCTGTTCTGGTTACCTATTGCCACACTGACAAGAATATACCACAAATTGGATGGCTTGAACAAACAAGAGTTTATTCTCTTATAGTTTGGTGGCTTTAAGGCCAAGTTCAAACTGCTAGGTTCTAAGGGCTGGGTGAAAGACCATCAACCTTGGGCTTCAGCTCTGCCTCCTGCTTCCAGCCCCCTGGAGCTAGAGGCTTTCTTCACTCAGACAGCTGCTGGCTGCTGAGACTGACAAGCCCAAGGTTGATAAGTAAAAAGGCACAGTGCCAATGTTACCAAACCACATGGCAGGCCATTAGTTCAAGTCCATGGAAAGTCCCAAGGTCAGCAGAGCATGGCAGGCTACTGAACAATGACATGGCTACATGCAGGGTTCAAGCATGCCATAATCTAGAGACTATTCCCAAAGCTGTTTTTTATATACAGGAAGCAGAGCACATATCCAAAGCAGCGGCTCAGCTGCTCCAATAGATTCTGCTGTGGAGTTAATTACCAATCTCACTATGGGGAATAACTACATTCAGCTATCCAGCCACTCAACCAGGCCCAGCCAAGCTGACACACAAATTTAACCACCAGATACCTGGAAAGGGATCAAAACTCGAGGTCCTGGATAGAATGGGTGGAAAAATGTGGGACAAAATTAAAAAATACAAAAATGACCACAATTACTTGGCAGATAGAGTATGGTGGAACCTCCGAGACGATGGCCCCATGTTACCCTGTGGGCCTAGAAATTGACTCACATCCATGGATTGGCTCTCAGCCTGCGGTAGTTAAGTTTGTGTGTCAACTTGGCTGGGCCTGGTGGAATGGCCGGGCTGCTGGTGGTAGTTATTCTCCACGATGAGACTGGCAATAAACTCCATGGTGGGACCTACCACAAGCAGGTGAGTAGCTGCTTTAGGGGTTTGGTCTGCTTCCCGTAGCAATAGCTAAGGAACAGCTTTGGGAATAGTCTCTAGCTTGTGGCACATTTGAACCCTGCATGTAGCCAAGCCCTTGTTCAGCAGACTGCCATGCTCTGCCGACCTTGGGACTCTCAATTACTGGAATTAATGGCTTGCTGTGTGGTTTGGTAACATCAGGACTGTGCCTTTTTATTTGTTGACTTTGGGCTTGTTAGCCTCAGCAGCCAGTAGCTTCCTGAGTGAAGAGATGCCTCTAGTTTCAGTGGGCCAGGAGCAAAAGGCAGAGCTGAAGCCCAAGGTCGATGGGCTTTCACAAAGCCCCTAGACCTGGCACTTTGAATTCTAGGACCTCTAGCCTCCCAAACTGTAAGAGAATAAATTCCTGTTTGTTCAAGCCATCCTATTTGTGATATATATTCTTGTTAAAGTGGTACTGGATAACTAAAACACAGTCCAACAGTAGAAAGACCTACATGCAGAACACCTACCCCAGGGTGATGCACCCACCAACACTAGGGAGATTCACCTCTTAGAGCAATCAGCCATGAGACACCAGAGAGGTAGTAGTCACATAGAGAGAAAGCTGGACAGACAGGAATGAATAGTTAAGAAGGGTATAGGGCGGGGGTAGTCACAGAGTAGCATAGTGGCTAAAGCACTTGACTGCTAACCAGAAGGCTGGCGGTTCAAACCCACCAGGCACTCCTCGGAAGGAAGGTTGGGCAATCCTACTTCCGTAGTGATACTGCCTCGGAAACCCAAGGTGGGGTCGCTATGAGTCGGGCCGACTCGACGGCACATAACAACAACAACAGTCACAGGGAGGGGAGGGGAGGAGAGTTTGTTATGGTCGGGAATGGTAATCGGGTCGTGAAATCAAATCTGCATGAACGGTTGAATGTAAAACGATTTGCTTTGCAAATTTGCACCCAAAGCACAATAAAATAAGTAATAATAATAAAAAAGAAATGAAGAGAAATATCATGTTGATTAAGGATAGGGTTGCCTATCAGTTATTGTACTTGCTATCAATAAGTTGTACATTTGTAATAATCTGAATTAACAAAAGTTGTGTGATAGATATATTTATAACAACAAAACAACAACAAAAAAATGAATAGCTGTTGAAATTGCTTATGTACAACCCCACATCTTACAGGATTTGGTTTCTTGGTTGTGGGGTGGGTCATGACTTCATGGGACATCCCATTTAACTGGTCTAATAATATGTTTAGCATATCAGTTTTCCTTTCAGTTTGATGCATAGTGCCTGGAGTCTTAAAAGCTTGTAAATGGCTATCCAAGACACAATAATATGTCTCTCTTCACCTGAAACAACAAAGAAAAAAACAACCCAAACTCATTGCCATTGAAACATTTCTGACTCATGGCGACCCCCTTTGGGTTTCCAAGGCTATAAATCCTTATGGAAATAGTTCTCCCCATCTTCCTTCTGCAGAGCAGCTGGTAGGTTTGAACCACTGACCTCCCAGTTAGCAGTCAAGTGCTTTATCCACTATGCCACCAGAGCTCCTTGAAACAACAAAGGACGAAGGCAAATCAGGAATAAGAGAAGGATATGGAATGTGTTGCTAACGGTCTCCATGAACAACCGTCTCCTTTGCCATGAGACCAGAAGAATTGGATAGTGACCAGCTACCATTACTAAACATTTTGATCAAAGTTTTCATTGAAGAATCTTGATCAAAGGGTGGAAATGCAGGACAGAATTTCAAATTCTCATAGACTCCAGACTTTCTGTAGCCATGAAGGTTGGATGAACCCCTGAAATAATTGCCATGAGATAATCTTTCAATCTTAACCAAAATATCCCTGATGTCTTCTTAAAACCACATGATAGTTTAGTTAACTTATAAAAAAAAAAGTCTATCTGGAACATTATGCTCTTTTAAGAACTATCTATGTGGGATCAAATTGATAACAGGAACTTGAAAATTTAGATTAGAAATTTAGGGGCAGTGAATTTAGGTTAATGGAGGAAGGCAGGTTAGTGTATTTCTTTATAGGCTCTTCTAGCCATAGTCTTTGTAACTGTCACACAGTTATTGGGTTGGTGGTTGTTGTTGTTAGGTGCTGTCAATTTGAGTCTGACTAATAGCGACCCTAGGTACAACAGAATGAAACATTATCTGGTTATGTGGCATCTTCAAAATCCTTGCTGTACTTGAGTCTGTACAGCAGACTGTGTCAATCTATCTTGTTGAGGGTCTTCGTCTTTTTCTCTGACCCTCTACTTTACTCTGGTAGCGTAGTGCCCAAGGCACTTGACTGCTAACCAGAAGGCTGGTGGTTCAAACCCACCAGTCACTCCTCGGAAGGAAGGTTGGGCAATCTACTTCTGTAGTGATACCACCTCAGAAACTCAAGGAGGGGTCGCTATGAGTCAGGTCCTAGTCGATGGCACATAACAACAACACCAACTACTTTACCAACCACAATATCCTTCTCTAGAGAATGGTCCCTTCTGACCACATGACCAAAGTAGGTGACACAAAGTCTAGCCATTCTCACTTCCAAGGAGCATTCTGGCTGCACTTCTTCCAGGACAGATTTGTTCATTCTTCTGGTATTTCATTGTGTCTTTAAATTCAAAGGCATTGTTTTGGTTACCTAGTACTGCTTTGACAAGAATATACCACAAATGGGATGGCTTGAGCAAACAAGAGTTTATTCTCTTATAGTTTGGAGGCTTTAAGTCTGAGTTCAAAGTACCAGGCTCTGTGGGCTGGGTAAAAGACCCTCAACCTTGGGCTTCAGCTCTGCCTCCTGCTCCCAGCCCCCTGGAGCTAGAGGCTTTTCTTCACTCAGACAGCTGCTGGCTGCTGAGAGTGACAAGCCAAAGGTTGACAAGTAAAAAGGCACAGTCCCAATGTTACCAAACCACATGGCAGGCCATTAGCTCAAGTCCATGGAAAGTCCCAAGGTCAGCAGAGCATGGCAGGCTGCTGAACAATGACATGGCTACATGCAGGATTCAAGTGTGTCATAAGCTAGAGACCATTCCCAAAGCTGTTTCTTATAAATGGAAAGCAGACCACATCCCTAAAGCAGCTACTTAGCTGTTTCAATAGATTCCACAATGGAGTTGATTGCCAGTCTCATCATGGGGAATAACTACCACCAGCTGCCCAGCCACTCAACCAGGCCCAGGCAAGTTGACTCACAATCTTAACTATCACAGGCGTCAACTCTTCTTCTGTTTTCCTTATTCACTGACCAGTTTTCATATGCATGGGAAGTGATTGAAAACACCATGGCTTCGGTTAGGTGCACCTTAGTCTTCAAAGGGATGTCTTTGATTCTTAACACTTTAAAGAGTTCTTTTGCAGCAGATTTGCCCAGTACAATATGACACCTGACTTCACAGTCCCAAGCCAACAGGTTCAACTACTCGCTTCCTCTGGGTAGCTGGCTGTGACCAAGAAGTGACTACAACCTTGTCTCTTGGACATCTGACTTCTTGACTGCTGCTTCCATGGCTGTTGATTATGGATCCAAGTAAAATGAAATCCCTGACAACTTCAATTTTTTCTCCATATCATGATGTTGCTTATTGGTCTAGTTGTGAGGATTTTTGTTTTATGTTGTGGTGTAATCCATACTGAAGACTATAGTCTTTGGTCTCTTCATCAGTAAGTGCTTCAAGTCATCTTCACTTTTAGCAACCAGGGTTTTGTCATCTGCACACCACAAGTTGTTAATGAGTTTTCCTCCAATCTTGATGCTGTCTTCTTTTTCATATAGTCCAACTTCTCAGATTACTTGCTTAGCATACAGACTGAATGAATATCATAAAGGATACAACTCTACCTGATTTGAAACCATGTAGTACTGCCTTTATCTGTTTGACAGCCTCTTGTTCTAGGTACACCTTCCTTATGAGGACAATTAAGAGTTCTGGAACTCCCAATCTTCACAATGTTACTCTGTCATAGCACCCTTTAAATTTCTTTATTTTGTTCACTTGTTTGTTGTATTTTCTCTTCCTCTACCTAGAATACCTTGTTTATTGCTACCTCCTGGAACTGATTCAGAATATGTGCATTAATTCACAAAGTTTTCAGAATTGGTAATACATTCATATTAAACAGTCCACAAGGGCACACTAAGTTTCTGTTAATGGTGGTGGAATAATTTGGAAACATATAGTGATGGTGATTGCACAACACAATGAATATAACCAATGCATGGAATTGTAAAAAATGTTGAATTGGCAAATGTTTATACACACACACACACACACACAAACATATATATTACATAGATATATTATATATATCATGTTGTTGTTGTTGTTATGTGCCATGGAGTCGGACCAGACTCATAGCGACCCCTTCTTGGGTTTCCGAGGCAGTATCACTACGGAAGTAGATTGCCCAACCTTCTCTCCGAGGAGTGGCTGGTGGGTTTGAACTGCCAGCCTTCTGATTTGCAGTCAAGTTCCTTAGGTACTATGCTACCAGAGCTCTAGAGGGAAGGAAAAAAGGAAGAAAGAAAAAACTCAATGCAAAACTGTCCTTAAAAATCATTCACAAGTCTTGCTGTTGAGTGAATACCTGTTCCTGTGTTTCTGATGTTGAAAGTCGATTCAGTTCATATACTGCTTATTATGGTTTTATTCATGTAATCAACTACTAACTGAAAAGCTGGTGATTGGAACCCACCCACAGGCACCGTAAAAGAAAGGCCCAGCAATCTGTTTCCAAAACGTGACAGCTTTGAAAACTTTATGAGGTGCAGTTCCACAATGCATACAGGAGGTTGCTCTAAATTGGAAATGAGTTGTTACAACTTCTCTTTTTTTCCCAAATGGCAAGAAATCAAATAACAGAAGCTACCCATCAACAGACTTTTCTAGGCTGTGTCTTTTCTAGGCCTTCCAGTGTTCCTTTAAAAAACAAAACAAAACCCTCCCACCTCCTGGAAAGAAGCAATAAAACAAACAAACAATAGCAACAAAAAAAACTTCTGTCTTTCTAACTCAAAGGGCCCTATAGGACACAGTAAAACTGCCCCATAAGGTTTCCAAGGCCTAAATGTACACATGCAGAGGGCCACATCTTTCTTCCACTGCAGCCACTGGATTCAAACCTCTGGCTTTTCTGTTGGCAGCCAGGCTTAACCACTGTGCCACCAGGGCTCCTCTGAGAGAAGCAGTGCCTAATGTTTATTAACTGTCCACAAAAACCTTAAGTTATAGATTCTATAGCACTTTAAACCTTGGCATTCCCCTCTTCTAGTTGTTGTACCTGAAACTTTGTTTTGTAGCAGTTACTATACGAAAAGTAAATTCTGTGAAGGTCTGCTGAATGCTTCTGTGGTACTTTAAGTGAACTTCCCGCAAAGTGGGCACTTGCTGCAGCTAGAAGACTACCTAAAGGATATGTTTTCCAAACCACCCATCACAGGTCTGGGACTGACACACTACACTCCATTGCTAAAAGCCTTCTTTTAGAGAAGACAGTGGGCACCTCTGGAGAATGAGACCCCATAGCATCCCCAAACCAGCTCTTAATTAACCTGATGGGGGAGGGGGAGAGAGTGGTTTTATCTATCTATCTATCTATCTATCTATCTATCTATCTATCTATTATATGTGTGTGTATATATACGTGTGTTTGTGTGTGTGTATTTACTGCTATTAAAAATAAAGTACAGTATACTAGAGAGTGAATGGTTTTTGTCCCATGACATCTTTTCTAGAAATCTAGTTCCTCTTCTAGGATGTAACCATTATCAGTTTATTTAGACCTGAATTTCTAGTCTATGTTTGACTTAGAATTTCTAAACCCTGGGGATATGGATGAACAGACACTCCTGTCATGGTGTTTCTATTCATTAAGACCCTGTAAAAACAAAATTGTCCAGCAATGTTAATAGTTCTTGTAAAGGTTGGCTAAGAGGTTTACTGTTTTCTTTTTAACAAATCTGAAGGACACCTACAGTGGGGTGAGTGCCATGGCTGGTTGAATGGTAGAATTCTCAGCATGCCAGAGAATTTTGTAACATTCTTGAAATAATCTTGTGCAAAGACTTTGAATTAGAAAACCAAAAGGGAAGAACACACTTTGCATTTCTAAATCTGAAGGAACTGAAGGAAAAAACAAAGCCCCGAGTTGCAAAGTTTAAGGATTCTGTGAGCAAAAAATTGAATGATGCAGGAGACATCAAAAGAATATGGAAGGAAATACACAGAGACCCTGTGTTAATAAAACTGGTCTATGTTCAACTGTTTCAGGAGGTAGCATAAGATCAAGATCCTATGGTATTGAAGGAGGAAGTCCAAGCTGCACTGAAGGAATTGGTGAAAAACAAGGTTCCAGGAATTGCTGGACTACCCATTGAAATGTTTCAATAAACAGTATTTCAAAAGCCTTGTATGCATGTGAGAGCTGGACAATGAATAAGGAAGCCTGCAGAATTGATGTATTTGAGAGTTCTGGTAAGATGGTGGAATAGGCATAAAGACTGCACAGACCCTCTTCAACAAAGAAAAGGGGAACAAATTAACACAGATACAGAAGATAAGCCTGGACCCCTGAGCCTTGAAGAGAAGGATATAGAAGTGGACTAAACTCCAACTAGCACAGGAATTTGCATGAAAACACCAAAAAAGGAGACATACAGAGCTGTGGTCTGACAGTGATCCTGATGGCACAGACAACTTGGATATTGCCGAGTGGTGGTAGGACCTAAGAAATAACCTAAAAATCAGCCCTGCTAGTCAGGGACTGCACGGAGGACTACTCTGGTGGCTTGGGAATAAAAGGGGAATCAGTGAAGAGGAAGGCGGGCTGAACTGTGGACTTTTGCCTATCTGGAGGACACCACCATTTTGAATGTTTACAAGTGGCTTGACCATATTGGATATTTAAAGAGACAGCATTCTCCCAGATTCCAGGGACTTAAGAACAGGCTCCACTTGCTGGGAACCACAAGGACTTTCAGGACACACTGACTACTGGAAAGGTGCGACATTCCCCTTATTACTCTTATATCTCACACCCTCTTGGTGAAAGGAGGTGCGGCCATTCCTCACTCCCACCCACCATCTGGGCTGGAGGAATTCCATCCCAGTCTGTGTGTTCTGACAGAGCCTGGGTGCCCTGCCCTACCCTGCCCAGATTTTTTTTTTTCTCTTTTTTAAGTTTGTTTTTCTCTGTTTTAAAACTACTACTATTATTATTACTTTTGTCCTTTTTATTATCATTCTTTATTCTTCCCTTCCCAGGTTATAGTTTTCATATTTTATTATTTTCCCTGATCCTGGTCCCAATTTTTTTTTTTTTTTTATTGTGATTTGGGTGAAGATTTACAGAGCAAATTCACTTTCCATACAGCAGTTCACATATACTTTGTCTCATGTCATTAACCACAGTTTA
>NW_006923228.1:3133-3647 GCF_000298275.1 Orycteropus afer afer | reverse complement strand
TGCCATATTGGTCACTCACATTTGGTACATTGCCCTTCTCTTCACCCAAATCAATACTTATCTCTATCTAACAGCCTTTCTTCCCCTCCCCTCCCACCCCTGGTAACCAACAAACAAAATTTCTTTATAGATAAACCTTTCCTTAACTTTTACCATAACGGACTAATACAATATTTGTCCTTTTGTGATTGACTTATTTCACTCAGCATAATGTCCTGTTTTGCAGATTCTACATTATTCTTTAGTGTTCCATAGTATTCCATTATGTGTATGTACCATAGTTTGGTTATCCATTCCTCAGTTGATGGACACCTACGTTGTTTCCATCTTTTGGCTATTGTAAATAGTGTTGTGATGAACATGGGTGTGCATATGTCTGTTCTTGTCATGGCTCTTACTTCTTTAGGATGTATATCTATCTAGTAATGGAATGGCTGGGTCAAATGGTATTTCTAATTCCAACTTTTTAAGGAATCACCATACTGCTTTTCACAGTGGTTGTACCATTTTACAG
>NW_006923228.1:0-1263 GCF_000298275.1 Orycteropus afer afer | reverse complement strand
CACAAGATACATTCTTTTCTAGTGCACATGGAACATTTTCCATGATAGACCATATTTTAGGGCATAAAGAAAGCCTCTAGAAATTTAAAAACATTGAAATACTGTAATGCATCTTCTCAGATCACAATGCTATCAAATTAGAAATCAACAATAGAAAGAGCAATGGAAAAAGAGTAAACACATGGAAAATGAACAACACCCTCCTTAAGAAAGATTGGGTAAGAGAAGAAATAAAAAGTGAAATTGAAAAATTCCTTGAATCAAAGAAGTATGAAAACAAAACACACCAAAATCTTTGGGACACAGCAAAAGCATAGATCAGAGGCCGATTTATAGCAATAAATATACACATCAAAAAAGAAGAAAGAGCCAAAATCAACACCTCCAACAATTAGAGAAAGAACAGCAAGAAAATCTACAGTCACCAGAAGAAAGGAAATAATTAAGGATTTGAGCAGAAATCAATGAAACAGAAACAGAAAGACAAGAGAAAAAACTCAACGAGACCAGAAGTTGGTTTTTTAAACAGATTAATAAAATTGACAAACCACTGGCAAATTTAACAAAGGAAAAGAGGGAGAGAATACAAATAACATAAATAACAAATGAAATGGGTAACATCACAACAGAACCAACTGAAATAAAAAGGATAATATCAGGATTCTATGAAGAACTGTACTCCAACAAATTTGAATATCTGGAAGAAATGGACAAATTTCTAGAAACATACCACTTACTTAAACTAACACAGACCAATGTGGAAAAGTTGAAAAGGCCCATTACAAAAGAAGAAATTGAATAGGTCTTCAAAAAATTACCAACAAAGAACTCCTGGCCCAGACAGTTTCACCAGAGAATTCTACCAAACATTCAGAGAAGAACTGATGCCAATCCTACTCAAACTGTTCCAAAACATAGAAAAGGATGGAATCCTCCATTCATAACTCAATTTATGAAGTAAGCATAACCTTGACACCAAAACCAGGCAAAGACATCACTCAAAAGGAAAACTACAGACCAATATCCCCCATGAACATAGATGCAAAAATCTGCAACAAAATCCTAGCAATAGACTCCCACAACATATCAAGAAAATCATTCATTATGACCAAGTCGGGTTCATATCAGGTATTCCAGGATGGTTCAACATTAGAAAAACAATCAACGTTATCCACCACATAAATAAAACAAAGGAGAAGAACCACATGATCATATCAATTGATGCAGAAAAGGCATTTGATAAAATCCAACACCCATTCCTGA
>NW_006923227.1:56867-57797 GCF_000298275.1 Orycteropus afer afer | reverse complement strand
CTTGCCTCCATGGGATAAACTGATGTTCTGGCAAAGCCCACTCTCTCTGGAACCTGCATGACCTCCACTCCCTGAGACATAAACCAGGAGAGCCACAGTCACCTGACCTGCTGATTTTGGATTTGTTGGAGAAATGGCTAATTGCAGGGAAAGTTCATAGCCAGCCTGGAAGGCTTGCTGAACCAGAAAGTAAGGAAGTGCTCAAAGAAAGTTGGGGACAAGGCAAAAGGACACAGATGCCACCTTGGAGGGGCTCATGCTGGCCTGGTGTGCAATAAGTTTGGCATTAAAAATGGACAGCAATGAATGAAATCATATTGGTTGATGAGAAAGCCAGGCATAGATGGCAATAGTTTTTTTAAAAGTGGAGGGACTCGTCATGAGAGGACAATGCTGGTCGATAGACCCAGGAAGAGGAAATATACATAAAATGACCACGTTGCAGCCACGGGTGTAGAACCAAACCCACTGCCACTAAGTCCATGCTGACTCACAGTGCCCCAGGAGGACAGAGTACAATGACTCCAGAGGGTTCCAAGGCTGTCATCTTTATGGAAGCACAGTCCAAACCAAACCACTTCTATCAAGTCAATTCTGACTCACAGAGCCCCTAGAGGACAGAGCAGAATGGCCCCAGATGGTTTCTGAGAATGTTATCTTGATAGAAGCAAAGCCCAAAGAAAACCCACTGCCATCAAGTCGATGCTGACACACAGCGCCCCTAGAGGACAGAGCAGAAGTGCATAGGATTTCCAAGGCTGCAAATCTTTATGGAAGCAGATTACTATATCTTTCTCCCACAGAGCAGCTGGTGGGCTGAAGAACTGACCTTTCGGTTAGCAGCTGAGTGCTTTATCCCTGTGCCAACAGGGCTCCCCATCGTACTCACCAGTGGGAGTGAAAATCACTGGGAAATGGTCTTGGGGACAG
>NW_006923227.1:50052-52618 GCF_000298275.1 Orycteropus afer afer | reverse complement strand
ATTGACTCCACCATGAAGTACCAGAAGAATGAACAGATCTGTTCTGAAAGAAGTACAGCCAGAATCCTCCTTAGAAGTGAGGATGGCAAGACTTTGTCTTACATTCTTTGGACATGTTATCAGTGGGAACTGGTTCCTCGAGAAGGACATCATGCCAGGTAAAGTAGAGGGTCAATGAAAATGAGGAAGACCCTCATTGAGATGGTTGACGCTGTGCCTTATACCAATGGCCTCACAGCTACCTACAGGAATGGGCAGTATTTCATTCTATAATGTATGGGTCTTTATGAGTCAGAATTGATGTGAAAGCACATAGCAACCAGTACCACCACCACCACCACAAGGAACTCTCTGGTTCCTTTGACAAGTGACAGGAATTGAATCCTGTTCCCTAAAAAGATAAGGGGAAGTCCTAACCCCTCCACCTGTGAACGTGGCCTTGTTTGGGGAAATGGATTTTCTCTTTCCAGATGTGATCAGTTAAAGTTCATGAGGTCATCTTGGAGTAGGGGCAGTAATCATCCTAATCCCCTGGGGGGTGGCACTGTATAGAAGAGGACAGACATGAAAACAGGATGGAAAAATGACATGGTGAAGACTTCTGACCCCCTCGTGTGACTTCATAAAGGATGAGAAGAGAGAATCAAGATCAACATTAACCCAAGGCTGATTCCTATGAGGTAGATGTCAGACAGACTTCCTCTCTCCAATCTTTTACCAATGCTGACCCCATCTGCCCCTCCCACAGCTCTCTCTATTTCTCTGATGGATTTGATAATTTCTTCCAGAAGTCACAGACCACACTCACAGTTGTGGGGCTTATTAGTGGAGCAATAAGGTACAACGCAGGATCAGGAAAGACTCAGAATACAGTTCTTTGGTCAGGACAGCTTCTTGGCCATGCCTGGAGGCAGACCTGTCTCTAGGCTCTCGGCCTCTGAGCCCCTCAGCCTGACGTCTGCCCTGCTCAGGGAGGGCAAGTGTTACAAAGCTCTTTAGCTCCACCAATAGCCTCCTGCCCTAAGGTGCTCAGCTCTCTTGGCCCATGGATTATTGGCCAGCCCAGTGTAGACACCTGGCTCCCTGGGCCAAGAAGCCCAGTGTGTTTTCTTGCACCAGTCTCCTGGTTCTGGTGCCACTGCTTCTCTCTGTCTCCAGTGTTACGGCTCTCGTGCTGTCTCCTGGGTCTAGAGGTTCTCAGCACAGAGACCCTGGGTCCTAGAGATTCTCCTGGCTCTTCTTGGTGGTAGTGAGGTCCCCTTTCTCTGCCTCCGGATTGGCTCCCTTTAAGGCCAGCAGGGTGGTAAATGGACCAACCCCTTCGGTAGGGTTCCATACATCTTATTTGCTTGGTCCCAGCCCCACAAATGTGCCATACACCTTATTTGCATTATTAGCAGGCTGTCCACTTCCATTGGTGGACCACAGTCATCTTATTTGCATTGTCCCAGCCAATCATTTTGTGGGAGTCACAAGACCACAGCTAGAAGGGCTATGAAGTAATTCACTGCACTGCACAGGGTCACACACACAGGGAAGAGAGTGTGTGAGGATCTATCTACAAGCCACGAAGCACTCAGGGCTATCAGAAATGGAAAGTGACAAGGAAGGATCTTTTCCTAAAGTTGTCAGAGAGAGCATGGCCCAGCCAACACCTTAAATTCAGGCTCCTGGTCTCCAGAACTGTGAGATCATACATTTCTGCTCTGTAAAGCCACCCACAATTTATGAAGGTAGTGCTGAAAGGGTATACAGGCAGCATCTTCTCACTGCCTGTATCTTCACAAGAGGGAGACAGAATCACCGGCAGTAGCCCAAGGCTTATTCCTATGAGGCCAGGTACGCCACCAACCTCCAGCCTTTTCCCAACCCTGACACCAGCTGACCCTCCCACAGCACTCACTACTTCTCTGCTGGGTTCGATAATTCATTGCAATGGCCACGTAGAACCCACAGACAATACTCACAATTAGGGGGTTTATTAGGGAAGTAACAGGCTATAATTCAGCTTCAGGAACGTGCTTATGATACAATTCTTCGTCCGGACAGTCTCCCCTCTGCTATGCCCTCAGGCACGCCTCTCTGCTCCTTGGCCTCTCAACCTGGGATCTGCCCTGACGGGCAATTGTTACAAAGCTCTTTTAGCTCTGCTGATAGGTACACCTATGAGCAGCCCAGTCTGCCAGCAATCCTCTTCCCCAAGCGCACTTAGCTTTCTCAGGCCGTGGACCGATGTGGTGGTTAAGTTTGTGTGTCAACTTGGCTGGGCCTGGTTGAGTGGCTGGGCAGTTGGATGTAGTAATTCCCCATGGTGAGACTGGTAATTAACTCCATGGTGGAATCTATTGGAACAGCTGAGTAGCTGCTTTGGGTATGTGGTGTGCTTCCCGTATATAAGAAACAGCTTTGGGAATGGTCCCTAGCTTATGGCACACTTGAACCCTGCATGTCGCCAAGCCATTGTTCAGCAGCCTGGCATGCTCTGCTGATCCTGGGACTTTTAATGGACTTGAATTAATGGCCTGCCGTGTGGTTTGGTAACATCAGGACTGTGCCGTTTTATTTG
>NW_006923227.1:48182-49392 GCF_000298275.1 Orycteropus afer afer | reverse complement strand
TGAGCTAGGCGGGAAAGTCTGGCCATCAATTTCCAAAACCCGGCCTGTGAGAGCCCTATGGGTCACATCGGTTGTGGGCATGGCGTGGGACCAGGCAGGGTTCTGTTCTGTTGTCGGGAGCTGTCGCGAGCTGGGGTGACTTGGCAGCATCTACAACAACAGGCCCCCATGGGGCTCAGCTGACATTGTTACCAGACCGCCGTTTATTTCATATCTTGACAATTTGTTCATTAGGCACTTTTCTACATCAATTTTTATTTTTCAGATAAACTGCCGCATCAGCGTATTACTGATTTTTAGTAACGGACTTTGTTGGTGCTCCTTTACGCTCAGCACCTCAAGTTGAGGCCTCATTCTGCAGACCTTGGTCCCAGCCCTGCTCGTGGCACCTGGAGGGGCCGGCAGCAGGTCCACGCGGGGAGCTCCCTCGGGGCCTGGTGCCCCACGGCCTTTGGTCATAACAAGGCATGGCTGCCCCTTCACCAGTGCATTCTGTGTCTTGCAAGCGCCCCTCCCGGCCGACGCTCCCGGGACCTCTGGGGAGGGGCCCTCCCAGGAATTCTGTTTCAGCCTTGCAGAGCTGACTCGGTTCAAGGTACGGGCACCTTTGTGCAGTTTTATTCTTTGTAAAAGGTATTGATGGTGCCTACACTTCCAAGTCTTCTCTAAAGCAGCCTTCACGGGAAGCCCATGGGAAACTCAGGGCCACTATAACATTACCACAAAGTGGGCGGCTTCATGTGACAGAAACCCATGCTCTCTCGGCCCTGGAGGCCAGGTGTCCAAGCTCAGGGGGCTGGCTGGGCTGTGCTCCCTCTTCGGGCTCTAGGGGAGGCCCTTTTCTGTCACTCCCAGTTTCTGGTGGCCTCAGGTGTTCCTTCATGCCCCTCAGCCTGTGGCACAGCATGCGGATCTCTGCCTCCGTTGTCCCCATGTGCCTCTGTGTCCCTGTGTCTCCAAACCTCCTTATGAGGACACTGGTCACTGGATGGAGTTCCCCCAGGGCACAAATGGTTAAGTACCCGACCACTGACTGACAATTTGCGCCTGCCCAGAGGTGCCTCGGAGGACAGCCTGTGAAGCTGCTTCTGAAAGGCCGCAGCCTTGAAATGCGTGTGGGCAGCTCTGCTCCGCACCTAGGAGGTCTCCATGAGTCCATCAACTCGATGGTGACTAATTACAACAAGAAGTCACTGGCTTTAGTATGACC
>NW_006923227.1:8925-14878 GCF_000298275.1 Orycteropus afer afer | reverse complement strand
AGCCCGCCCGTGCTTACCTCGCTCCTGGGGACTAAGCACAAGCCTGCCCGTGCTTACCTCGCTCCCGGGGACTAAGCACAAGCCCACCCATGCTTACCTAGCTCCCGGAGACCCGGTCCCTCTTGGGAGGGTAACAAGGGAAAGTGTTCAGTGCAGATCAGTGAGTAAGCACAAGCCCGCCTTGTTTCAGCATAGAGGGATGCTTAGTTGATTAATTTTCAGCCTAACTTCTAATACTAATGTTCCAGGTGACAGGCTTTCCTCCAGTACAACTTAGCAGCATCGCCCACACATAATTGTTTAATATTGGTGTTTGTATTCAGTTAAGATTGTTTATAAATGTTCTTCCAAAACCATCTCTAGACCCATAGGTTCTTTAGCAGCTTGTTTCTTGTTTCTTAAACTTAACAGGGACTTTTCTAGTGATCTTGTTGCTGATGACCGTCTGAATTTCAGTGAGGCCAGAAATCAGGTTCGGGTTGCTTTCAGGCCTTCATAGTTCCTCCAGGCTCGTTCCAGACCTATACAGAGTCACACTGTAACAGGCAGAGTTCCTGTGTGGCAGAGAAAATGTGCTCTGCAGTTGTTGGGAGTGGTGCTTCACCCATGGCCATCACATCTTATCTGATAAATACACAGACAGAGAGGGTTTGCAATTGTTCTGCCATGTCTCTGGAAGCACATGTGATCTGGGAACCTGTTATGAATTGAACACTGTTGTTGTTGCTATTTGCCGTTGAATTGGACCCGACTCATAGTGACCCCTCCTTGGGTTTCTGAGGCAGTATCACTACAGAAGTGGCTTGCCCAACTTTTCTTCCGAGGAGTGGCTGGTGGATTTGAACCACCAGCCTTCTTGTTAGCAGTCAAGTGCCTTGGGCACTAAGCTACCAGAGGTCCTAATTGAACACTAACCCCCCCCCCCCAATGTAAATCACTGCTCTGCCTGTGGTTATCATCCCATTTGGGAATGGGTGGTCCTTGTTATGTTAATGAGTCAGGATCAGGGTAGGGTGTGTCTTGAGTCAATCTCTTTTAAGATATAAAAGACATTAAACAAGTAAAAAAGCAGAGATAGGGCAAGAGAAATGCCAAGTCACTTGAAGATCAAGGGATAAGAACCCTCCCCCAGAGCTGACAGAGAGAGGAAAATACCTTCCCCTGGAGCCAGCACTGTGCATTCTGAGTTCTAACCTCCTAAAATGGAATAAATGAATTTCCTTTTGTTAAAGCCATCCACTTCTGTTATAGCAGTACTAGAAAACTAAGACTTATAGTCAAGATTTTAACTTAAGGGTCCCCAGACCTACCAGATGAGCTGGTAAAAGTTGGTCCGTGGCTACAATGTCTCAGGGACATCTTTTATTTCTCTTTCTTCCTTCTCCAAACAGTACCAGGACAACCCCCTCCATGGCCCTGGTGGATGTGTGGGGAGTTTAACCTGTAGATCCCCATTGCCAAAAGTTGTTGTCCCTGATTATCCTAGCTCCCCATGAGCATAGTGTCCCATTAGATTCCCCACTGCAGGTGGAGCTTGGCTTTGACCTCTGCCCTGTCCTGCCCAAGGGTCTGCAAAACCATTGCCAGATTGTGCCATGTCCATGCAGTGGGGTTAGTGGTCAGCCACAAGGAGAAATGGAGTCCTTATATGTGCTGTGACATCAATGAACCTGGACAACATGGTGCTGAGTGAAGCCAATCAGACACCAAAGGACAAATGCTGTGTGACCCCACTGATGTGAAAAACCTACAGACAAATGTCCGTTAGTGCTTACCAGACCCCACAGTTTCTGTCTAAACCAGCTGCTGTAGAGTTAACTCTCACTCGTGGCCCCATGCGTCAGAGCAGGACTGGGCTCCACAGGGTTCTCAAGGCTGAGTTTTCAGAAGATCACCAGGCCTTTCTGTGGAGGCACCTCTGGGGGGACTCCAACGTCCAGTTCGTGGTGAGCAGCTGAGCTTGCTTGCTGTTCGCACCCCTCAGAGAGCCGGAGTTTCTGTTTGGGGAGAGGACAGTCATTGGGAACTGGATGGTGGTGATGGCTGCACAACAAGGTCCATGGCCATAATGGCAGTGAATTGTACACTTGAAGATGGCGCAGATGGCAAGTGCTTGGTTATACAAATTCAGACACAATAATAACAAAAACAAAACAAAAAAAGACAGGGCTGGAATTTGCCAGAGTCACTCAGTGCTGAAGGTCACAAGGCACTTGGGTTTCTTATCCTGCCCCTGGGCTCAGCCTTCGCTTGGCTTCCTGTCCTGTCCTTGGGGGCTCAGCCTTCCTAGCCTATGCTCAGCTTCCTTTTAGGCTTTGCTTTGGTTAGTCTTTACCATCTTGTCTGCTTTTAAATTCTCATAAGCATACATTTTTAACACTTGATTCAGTATTTTCAGTTGTTTTCATCTGGAGATTTGGTTCTTATTTAATTGGAAACAGATATCATTGTCTTATTTTTTAAAATCATTGGTTCAATTATTTAAAAATATTATTATTACTGTGGTTTTGGGGAAAATTTACAGAGCAACTTATTTTTGCATTTCACAGTTTATACACATTTTGTGTCATACCATTGGTTGCCTTTTGCCCTCAAAGTAACTGCACTCCACTTCCTCTCTGGGTTCCTTGTTTCCATTTGCCTCCTTTCCTGCCCCTCCTGCCTCCTGAGCTTTGTTTTTGGGTGAATGCTGCCCTTTTGGTCTCCTGTCCTTGACTGTACTGAGGAGCATCCTCCTCCCTGGGCTTATTATTATTTTTTATAATAATAAAGTGTTATTATTCACTTTATAGGTCTGTCTATTGTTTGACTGAAAGTGATCTTCAGGACATGGGTTCAGTTCTAGGTCCAAAGGGTGTCTAGTCAAGTCTCCAGCATTCCACCAGTCTCTATCAGACTGGTAAGTCTTGACTTCTTTAAGGTTTTGAATTTTGTTCTACATTTTCTCCCTCTGTCTCTGTCTAGGATCTTCTACTGCTATCCTGACCAGAGCACTAGGTAGTGGTAGCTGGGCACTATCTAGTTCTTCGGGTCTCAGAGCAGTGGAGGCTAAGGTTCATGTGGACTAATCATTTCCTTGAGTTTTTTCACTTTCTTCACTCTTCTTCCCTCTGGATTGCTGGAAGGCTTTTAACACCCCTGCTGCTATTTACCAAAGTAGGGTGTAGAACACTGTCTTTGTGGCCTATGTAATGCTAATTGACCTAGGTGTCTTCCAAGACTATGGTCCTACTCCCCAAGCCCAGTGACTCATTCCTTCAAGGTGTTTGGTTATGACTAGGATGTTTTAGTGATTTTGCCCCCTGGATGCCCTGCTGTATATGTATTTGCAGAACGTACAAATACTTAGGTAGAGACATCCTCTGCCAGGCCTATCTATACTCACAGGAGTAGTCCCGTTTATCTTCCCACATCTGTTCAGCTTGCATGTCTACCTATGTATCCACTCATAGATTATTGCTTCCTATTACTAGACCCAGCAGTGTTGTACACAAGGTTGCCATGACTCTGAGATGACCCGCTGCAGTATTTTGAACATGATAGTATTTATCTTGGTTGCCGTGAACTCTGGTACACTCCTACTGTCTTCCTTTGCCTTGGTCATATTGTGATGACTTTCCTGTATTGTCTATTGCTTCTCCCTTCCCCCAAATTAATACGTGTCTACTCTGTAGTTAGTGATTTTCTCTCCCTTCCCCTCCCAGCTCTGGGAACCATCAAAGCATGTTTCTGTGTGAAAGCCTTCTCTTGACTTTTTACAGTAGTGGTCTCATACAATATTTGTCCTTTTGTGACTGACTAATTTCACTCAGCAAGATGTCCTCCAGTCTCTCATCCACGTTATGAGGTGCTTCACAAATTCATTGTTCTTCTTTAACGTCCATTCTGTGAATGAACCATAGTTCATTTATCTATTCATTTGTTGGCAGGCACTTAGATTGTTTCTGTCTTTTTGCTGTTGTGAATAGTGCTGTGATGAATATGGCAGTGTGTGTATCTATTCCTTATCATCCCTCTTACTTCTCTAGCATATATACCTACTAGTGTGATTACTAGATCATATGGTATTTCTACTTTGAACTTTTAAAAGAAGCATCATACCATTTTCCACAGCAATTGTACCATTTTAAAGGCCCACTAATAATGTATGAGGGCTCTGGTCTTTTGACACCTTTGTTGTTTTCTACTTTGAACTTTGTTATTAATGCCTGGTTGAGATGATATGTTGTTGTTTGACTTGCATCTCTCTGAAGGCTAAAGATGAAGATCAAAGACTATTGTCTGCAGTATGTGTTACACCTCAACATAAAGAAAACAAAAATCCTCACAACTGAACCAATAGGCAACATTATGATAAGGGGAGAAAAGATTGAAGTTGTCAAAGATGTCATACTATTTGGATCCACAGTCAACACTCATGGAAGCAGCAGTCAAGAAATAAGATGCCATACTGCACTAGCCAAATCTGCTGCAAAAGATCTCTTTTGTATTTAAAAGTATTTAAGAGCAAAGAAACCACCTTGAAGACTAAGGTGCACCTAACCCAAGCCATAGTATTTTCAATAGCCACATATGCATGTGAAAGCTGGACAGTGAATAAGGGACACAGAAGAAAAGTTGATGCTTTTGAGTTGTGGTGTTGGTGAAAAATACTGAAAGTACCATGGACTACCAGAAGAATGAACAAATTTATCCTGGAGGAATTCTACCTGGAATGCTCCTTGGAAGTGAGAATGGCCAGACTTCATCTCACTTACTTTGGTCATGTTGTCAGAAGGGACCACTCCCTGGAGAGAGATGTCATGTTGGGTAAAGTGGAGGGTCATAAAAAGGGGAAGGCCCTCCATGAGATGGACGGACACAGTGTCTGCAATGATGGGCTCAAGTATAGCAAGGACTGTGAGGATGGTGCCTGACTGGGCAGTGTCTTGTTCTATTACACATAGGGTCACTGTGAGTTGGAGCTGACTCAATGACACCTAACAACAATGTAGTGGCTAATGAAGAAATTTGGAAGACCGCTGCCTGGCCAACCAACTGGAAGAGATCCATACTTACACTCATTCCAAAGAAAGTGATCCAACAGAATGCAGAAATTATTGAACAATATCATTAATATCACACACAAGTAAAATTTTGCTAAAGATAATTTAAAAATGGTTGCAGTAGTGTATTAACAGGGAACTGCCAGAAATTCAAGCTGGATTCAGAAGAGGGCATGTGTTTTGGTTGTCTAGTGCTGGTCTAACAGAAGAGAAATTTTTCTCTTACAGTTTAGGAAGTTGGAAGTCTGAGTTCAAAGTGCCATCTCAAGGGGATGGCTGAAGGCCTCTTGACCTTGGGCTTCAGCTTTGCCTCTTGCTTCTTGCCCACTGGAGCTGGAGGCTTCTCTTAACTCAGGCAGCTGCTGGCTGCTGAGACTGACAAACCCAAAGTCTACAGGTAAAATGGCAGAGTCCCAAGGTTATCAAGCAACATGGAATGCCACTAGTTCAAGGCCAGAAACAGTCCCAAGATCGGCAGACAACATGGCAGGCGACTCACTGAAGACTTGGCCAAATGCTGGATCCAAATGTGCCAAGAAGCTCAAGACCTTTCTCAAAGCATCTTGTTATATGCTGGAAGCAGACCACATCCTTAAAACAGCTATTCAGCTGCTCCAGTAGATTCCACCATGGAGTTGATTACCAGTCTCATAGTAGGGAATCAGTACATCCAGCTGGCTGGCCACTCAAAACCAGGCCCAGCCAAGTTGAAACATAACCTTAACTTTCACAGCATGAAGCAAGGGATATCATTGCTGATGACAGATGGATCTTGGCTGAAAGCAAAGAACACCAGAAAGATGTTTACTTGTGTTTTATTGGCTATGCAAAAGCATTTGATTGTGTGGATCATAACAAATTGTGGATGACATTGAGAAGAATGGAAATTCCAGAACACTTAATTGTAC
>NW_006923227.1:6448-7505 GCF_000298275.1 Orycteropus afer afer | reverse complement strand
CATTCTGGCTGCACTTCTTCCAGGACAGATTTGTTACTTCTTTTAGCAGTCCATGGTACTTTCAGCACTCTTTGCCAAGACCACAATCAAAAGCATCAATTCTTCTGTGGTCTTCCTTATTCATTGTCCAGCTCTCACATTCATATGAGGCAAATGAAAATAGCATGACTTGGGTTAGGGACATCTTAGTCTTCAAGGAGACATCTCTGCTCTTCAGCACTTGAAAGAGGTCTTTTGCAGCTGATTTGCCCAATGCAATATGTTTTCTCATGTCTTGACTGCTGCTTCCATCAGTGTTCATTGTAAAACCAAGCAATATGAAGTCTTTGACACCTTCAGTCTTTTCTCCATTTATCATGATGTTGCTTATTGGTCCAGTTGTGAGGATTTTTGTTTTCTTTATGTTGAGGTGTAAATCCATACTGCAGACTGTGTTCTTCAATCTTCATCAGTAAGTGCTTCATGTCATCCTCACTTTCAGCAAGCAAAGTTGTGCCATCTCCATATCGCAGGTTGCTAATGAGTCTTCCTCCAATCCTGATGCCACGTTCTTCTTCATATAGTCCAGTTTCTGGGATTATTTGCTCAGCATACAGATTGAATAAGTATGGTGAAAAGATACAACCCTGACGCACTCCCTTCTTGATTTTGAACCATGCAGTGTCCCCTTGTTGTGTTTGAATGACAGCCTCCTTGTCTATGTACAAGTTCCTCACTAGTACAATTAAGTGTTTGGGAATTCCCATTCTTCTCAATGTTATCCACATTTTGTTTTGATCCAAACAAATGCCTTTGCATAGTCAATAAAACACAAGTAAACATCTTTCTAGTATTCTTTTCTTACAGTCAAGATCCATATGACATCAGCTGTGATATCCCAGGGCACTCCACGTCTTCTTCTGAGTCCAGCTTGCATTTCTGGAAGTTGTCTGTCAATATACTGCTGCTACTGTTTTTGAATTATTTTCAGTAAGATCTTGCTTGCATGTGATATCAATGATATTGTTCGATAATTTCCACATTCTATGGGATCACCTTTCTTTGGAATGGGTACAAA
>NW_006923227.1:3686-4296 GCF_000298275.1 Orycteropus afer afer | reverse complement strand
CAACTACCAGTGATTCTTCTTTGTTCCCAACTTTTGCATTCCAGTCACCAGTGATAATTAACACATCCTGATTGCATGTTTGGTCAATTTCAGACAGCAGAAGCTGGTAAAAATCTTCAATGTCCTCATCTTTGGCTTTGGTGGTTAGTGCATAAATTTGTATAATAGCAGTATTAACTGTTCTTCCTTGTAGGTGTATGGATATTATCCTATCACTGACAGCATTGTATTTCAGGATAGATCTTGATACATTCTTTGTGATGATGAATGCCATGCCATTCCTCTTCAATTTGTTATTCTCAGCATAGTAGATCATATGATTGTCTGATTCAAAATGGCCCAAACCAGTCCATTTCAGCTCACTAATACCTAGGATATAGAACTCTATGCATTTTGTTTACAATTTGTTTTTGACAACTTCCAATTTTCCTAGATTCATACTTCATACATTCCATGTTCTGATTATTAATGGCTGCTTGATGCTGTTTCTTCTCATCCTGATACGTTCTGAATCAGCACATGGAGGTCCTGAAAGCTTTACTCTTTCCACATCAAGGTCGGCTCTAGTCTGAGGATGCAGCTGTTGGGCAGTCGTATCTTGAGTGCCCTC
>NW_006923227.1:1385-2856 GCF_000298275.1 Orycteropus afer afer | reverse complement strand
TCACCGTCTGCAGCTGTTCAGGGGCATGAGGGTGGTGGAGAAACCCACCCATCCTCATGATTATTTCCTGGCTCTCTGATTGTGTGGAGGATTTATATTCCAGAGTCTCACTATAGATCACTTCTGAGACAGATGAAAGAAAACAATTTATAATTGCTTCACACACGCATTCCGTGTGTACAGGTCAACATCCCCCACCTCCAAATTATGGGGCTTCTTGGGAATCATACTCTCTGGAGATTTATGGAGGCACTGGGTTTCAATCATGGCATTAAATTTAGTGACCTTCAAGGGAAACAGGAGCGAATTACAGCTTCCTCGAATCGGTGTGCCGGGAGCTGGCAATTTATCCTGCTACCCGACAAATGAACATCATAGTGACTTCCTGCCAGGAAGAGGAGAGAATCAAAGAATGCATCCAAGATGAGTCTGAACACACTTATGATCTACAATGAAGTCGACCAAGGATGCGGAGGTCAAACTCTTGGACTAATTCTAACTTTGAAGAGTCAGTGAGTCCTGAATACTTTAAAAAACAAAACAAAACTCTTATTGTAGTGAAAAAATAACAAGACTTTTGCCACCGTAGCAACTTCCACATTTACAACTCAGGGACACTGATGATATTCTTCATATGCTGTCCTTTTCCAAAATATTCCACCACCATTAGCATAAACTCAATCCCCCCCTGAAACTACTAACAATCTCTGACACACACACACACACACACACACACACACAATATCCTTTTATTTTCAACTTACCTAGAAATTTTCCCTCCCCTCTCCCCCTTCCCTGGTTACCAACAAAGAAAATTTCCTTCCATCTATAAACCTTTCCTTGACTTTTTATAATACTGGATTAATACAATATTTGTCCTTCTGTGATTGACTTATTTCACTCAGCATAATGTTCTCCCAGTTGATCTATGTTATGTGGTGTTTTGCAGATTCTACATTATTCTTCAGGGTTGCATAGTATTCCATAGTGTGTGTGTACCACAGTTTATTCATTTCTTGGTTGATGGGTGCTTAGGTTGTTTCCATCTCTTTACTATTGTGAATAGTGGTCCAATCAACATGGGTGTGAATATATCTGTTCATGTCTTGGCTCTCACTTCTTTAGAATGTATACCTAGTAATGAGATTTCTGGGTCAAATGGTATTTCTATTTCCAACTTTTTAAGAAATTGCCATACCAATTTTCACAGTGGTTATATCATTTTACAAGCCCCAATCTCTCCATATCCTGACCAAAATTTGTGATTTCCTGTCTTGTTGAACTTTGTTATTAATGCTGGGGTGAAATAGTATCCCACAGTTGTTTTGATTTGCATTTCTCTAATGCTTAACAGGGAGCTCTGGTGGCACAGTGCCTAAGGCACTTAACTCCTAACCAGAAGGCTAGTGGTTCAAACCCACTAGCCACTCCTCGAAATGAAGGTTGGGCAATCTACTACCATAGTGATAGC
>NW_006923227.1:0-1200 GCF_000298275.1 Orycteropus afer afer | reverse complement strand
GGTGAAGGTCTGTTTATGTCTTCTCCCCATTTTTCAATTGGATTGTTTGTCTTTTTGACATTGAGGTGTTGGAGTGTTGGAGTTTTCTCAAAATTTCAGAGATAAGTCCTTTGTCTGATAAGTCATTGTTGGATTTTTTTTTCCCCATTCTGTAGGTTCTCTTTTTACTCTTTTGGAGAAGTCTTTTGATGCACATAAGAATTTAATTTTAGAAGGTCCCAATCATGTCGTTTATCTTCTGCTGTTTGTGTATCTTGGGTTATGCTCGATAGTCTATTTGTGCCATAAATTAAGGCCCCTAATTTTGCCCCTATTCTTTCTTGAATGAACTTTATACTTTCAGGTGTCACATTTAAGTCTTTGATCCATCTGCAGCTAGTTTCTGTGTATGGTGTGAAGTATGGGCCTTGTTTCATTTTTCTGCAGAAGGACATCAAGTTTTGCCAGCACCATTTGTGAAAGAGACCATCTCTTCCTCATTTAATGGATTTCAGCCCTTTATCAAAGATCAGCTGACCAATGGATTGATTTCTGGGTTCTCAATTCTATTCCACTGGTCTATGTGTCTGTCATTGTTCCAATACCAGGCTGTTTTGACTACTGTGGCTGTATAGTAGGTTTTCAGATTTGGGAATGTGAGACCTCTTACGTTATTCTTCTTCTTCACTAGTGCTGTGTTTATCTGTGATCACTTTTCTTTCCACATAAAATTAGTGATTGGTTTTTCTATGTCTTTAAAGAAGGTTGATGGAATCTGGATCAGAATTGCATCGAATGCATAGATTGCTTTGGGTAGTACTGACATTTTCACAATGTTCTATCTTCCTATCCATGAGCATGGTATGCTCTTCCGCTTTTGTAGATCTCTTATAGTTTCTTGAAGCAGTGTTTTGTAGTTTTCTTTGTATAGGTCTTTTGTGTTTCCAGTAAGTCTATTCTTAAGTATTTTATCATTTTGGTAGCTATTGTAAGTGGCATTGATTTCCCTTCCAGAGACCTCTCTGCTGGTGTAGAGGAATCCAGCTAATTTTTGAATGTTGATCTTGTATCTTGCCTCTATGCTAAATCTTTAAATAAATTTCAGTAGTTTCCTTGCTGAGTCTTTTTGGTTTTCTATGTATAGGATTGTATCATCTGCAGATAGAAAAAGTTTTACATGTTCTTACCAATTTGGATGGTTTTGATTTCCCTTTCTTGCCT
>NW_006923226.1:56951-58261 GCF_000298275.1 Orycteropus afer afer | reverse complement strand
TTAAAATCAGAAAAGATGTGCGTCAGGGTTGTTCCTTTTCACCATACTTATTCAGTCTGTATGTAGAACTAACAATCCAAGAACCTAGACTCTATAAAGAAGAATATGGCATCAGGGTTGGGGGAAGACTCATTAACAACCTGTGATATGCAGATGACACAACTTTGTTTACTGCAAATAAAGAAGACTTGAAGCACTAACAGTTGAAGATCATAGACAATAGCCTTCAGGATGGACTACACTTCAACATAAACAAAACAAAAATCCTCACAACTGGATCAATAAGCCACATCATGATAAAGAAAGAAAATATTGAAGTTGTCAAGGATTTCATTTTATTTGGATCCACAATCAATATCCATGGAAATAGCAATCAAGAAATCAAACAACATATAGCATTGGACAAATCTGCTGCAAAGGGCCTTTTTTAAAGTATTAAAAAGCAAATATGCTAGTTTGAGGATTAAGGTACACTTGACCCAAGCCATAGTATTTTCAATCACTTCATAAGCATGTGAAAGCTGGACAGTGAATAAGGAAGACCAAAGAAGAATTTATACCTTTGAGTTATGGTGTTGGTGAGGAATATTGAATATACCATGGATTTCTAGAAAAATAAATCTCTCCTGGAAAAGTACAGCCCAAATGGTCTTAGGAGTGAGGATGGAGATATATCATCTCATATACTTTGGGCATGTTATCAGGAGAGATGAGTCCCTGAAGAAGGACATCATTTTTGGTCAAAGGTCAGTGAAAAAGAGGAAGATCCTCCATGTGACGGATTGACACAGGAGCTGCAACAATGGTCACAAACGTGGCAATGATTTTCAGGATGGCACAGGACTGGGCAGCACTTAGTTCTATTGTGGGCAAAGGGTCACTGTGTGTTGGTATTGCCTCAGTGACACCTAACAACAATGAGACAGAAAATAGGTTAGAGATTTCTGAAAACTGAGGAATTAGGCTATGAGGAACAACTTCTAATGGGTACAGGGTTTGTTTTCAGGCTGGTGGAAATGTTCCAAAATTGGATCACGGTGGCATTTGCACAACACTGTGAATGCACTAAAAACCATTGAATTGTATAAGTTAAATGTAGGTATGAATTTTGGGTCAATTTTATTGTATATGAATTTTATCTCAATAAAATTATAAACTAGAACACTGGAATTGAGCATACAATAAAAGGAAATATCATAATACCAGCAACATAAAACAAACAAACAAAAAAAAGCCCACTGCCATTGAGTTGATTCCGACTCAAAGAGACCCATACTGGGTTTCTGAGGCAGTAAATCTTTGCAGAAGTA
>NW_006923226.1:52148-56341 GCF_000298275.1 Orycteropus afer afer | reverse complement strand
AAAATAATTCATTTAGCCTTTACACTGTGATTGTTTCTTCTTCAAAGAGTTATGCCTAGTGGTTTAGGATTTAATAGTTTCCTATAAGTCGCTGTTAAAGATTGAAGTGGGACCCTCCAAGATATGTATTGAAATTCAATTCCTTATACCTGTGCATGAGAGCTCTGGTGATGTAGTGCCTAAGGCATTTGACTGCTAACTAGAAGCCTGGTGGTTCAAGCTTACTAGCCACTCCTCGTGAGGAAGATTGGGCAATCTACTTCCATAGTGATACCACCTTGGGAACTCAAGGAGGAGTCGCTATGAGTTGCTATGACTCAATGTCAGTGCGTTAGTTTTTTTTAATACCTTTTAATACCTGGGCATGTTATCCTGTTTGGAAATAGGATTTTTCTTTTGTTATCTTAATGTGGTTATACCAGTGTAGGGTGGATCCTAAACCTAATCACTCCTCAGTTATAAAAAGAGAAAGAGAAATAGACACACATACAGGGATAACACAGATGCCAAGGAACACCAAGGAATACTATGGGTCTCCAGCAGACACCAGAAACTAGGAAAAAGGCTCAAGGAAGGAATCAACATAGCTAAGACCCTGATTTTAACTTTTACCCTCTAGAACCATAAGAACGTGTTTCTAATCTTTAAATTCATCCACATGTGCTATTTTTGTTAGGTAGCACTAGGTCACCAAGACATTACCTATTCTGGTTCTATAATAAATGATATTTACACAATTTTATGTTCCTATGTTTTATAAAAGGAGCTCTAGTGGCATAGTGCCTAAGGCATTTGACTGCTAACCAGAAGGTCGGTGGTTCTAACCCACTAGCCACTCCATGGAAGGAAGACTGGGCAATCTACTTCTGTAAAGATTTACCACTTCAGAAACCCAAAGGGGGTCGTTATGAGTTGGGATCGACTGGAAGGCAGTGAGTTTTTTTAAGCTTTATAAATTGTATTGGTTTCCAGTTTCTAGAAATAATTCATAGTCGAGATGCAAAAGACTTAATTATAGCTGCAGACTAAAATGTAAATGAATAACTTTTGATACTATGGCCATTAACTTACAAATTCAAAGAGCAGAGACTCAAGGAACTCTGTCGTAAGTTGACAGATGAGGAAATAGAAGGCTCCTTATTTTATTTTAAAATTTAAAAGTAAAGAAAAGAAGAACTGAAAATTATTTTTTTAATTAATAAAATATAAGGAGGTTGAAAAGTGGAGGAGGAAGTATTTGCCACCTAGAGTTTACAAAGCAAGAAATAGAGGTAAAAAAATACTATTTAGGATGATGAAGATCAAATGAGAATGAAGCTTTAAACTAGGTAGCTCTGAAAAGTGTGGCTGGGTGAGAGAGGAGTAACTGTACTCTTCATTTTCTGCCTTTATGTGATATTAGAGGTTTCAAGGAGCTTGAATATGTGTTACATTTTAGGAAAATAAAAGTATTAGAAACAATAATAAACTGAAGCCTTTTAAAAACAAACTAGAAAATTATGAGGGATTATTTAAAACACACACTCAACAAGCTTCATTTGTAAACTTTGGCTGCTGAGGTGACCAATCAGTCAGCCACACTTGGCTTTTGTATTCTGAGTTCCAAAGAGCTCAGTCTTTCAGCAGAAACTCAAGGAAAAGGTGCAACTTAGGGTGGCCAAGAGTCTCCTTAGAGTGTTTTCTCAGGACAGGAAGCAAACCAAGTCAGTTGCCCTCAAGTCATTTCCAACTCCCAGCAACCCCATGTGTGTCACAGTAAAACTGCACTCAAAAGAGTTTCAAAGCTGTGACTTTTAGGGAGTAGGTCACCAGACCTTTTTTTCTGAGGTGTCTGAGTGGGTTCAAACCACCAATCTTTTGGTTAGAAGTTGAACATCTAAGTGTTTGTGCCACCCAGGGACTCCCTCTTAAGACAGAGCCTTACTGAAATGAGGTTCAAGCGTCCTCGTCTCAGAGGACTGGGGCTTTGGGGAATCCTAGCCTCGATCACCCCAGGACAAGCTAGGTGAAAGAGCTAAGGCTCTGAATAGTGCCCGGCTCACTCTTTTTTCAGCCCACAGAGAATTTACTTTTCATTGATATTCTCCTCTCATCAAGGTTATCAGTCCAGCAGTCAATAATAGCACTGAACCTTTTTATCAGCTCCACTTGGTAATTATAAAATATTTGCAATTATACAATATGCTAATTCTAAGACGTCTACAAACAGCTTAATCAATTGAGTGCATTTTATTATTTCTAGTCTAAACATTATGGACTCACATGAAGTCCCTGAGATCAGTAAATTATTCTAGATTGTTAAACTGCTGCCAAACCAATCAGAAGTTTTATTTGAATTTATTAGGCTCACCACATTATTTAGCCAGCAAGCCTGAGAAAAACAACAGAAACAGAGAGGCAGGCTGGAGTCATACTGTGAAGGTTCATCAGTTCCCAGGAATTGCAAAGGAAAACCGTGTACATTCAGGATGCCCTGCTTCACCTGACACTTCCACCGTCTCAGTGGAATGAACAGGCAGCCAGGCTCTCGAGGCATCTGAATTTCTCAGGAGAATTATTTTTCCTGCCATAGTGTGTACGTGCATGTGTGTGTGTGTGTGTGTGTTTGAGTAATAGCACTTGTTGTTGTAGGTGAATAGACATCTATGTTGTACAAGTGTGTGTATGCATACATGTTTGGATCTCCAGTTACTCTATTGAGAAAACAACAAACTTGTCATGTCCATCAAGACCTTCAAAGATATACCAAGGATATATTGACTATTTCAAAGTAGAGGAAGTGTTATGACTGTGTTTCTATCTCACTATACCCAGCATTCCCTAGAGAAGGACATGATGCTTGGTAAAGTGGAGGTCAGTGACAAAGGGGAAGGCCCTCAATGAGATGGATTGACACAGTGGCTGCAATGATGAGTTTAGGCCTAGCGGGCATCGTGAGGCTGGCGCAGGACTGGGCAGTGTTTTGTTCTGTTGTACACAGGCCCACTGTAAGTCAGAGCCAAATCAATGTCACCTAACAACAATAACAGTCCCAGCAAGAACCATATACCTAACCAGTTACCGTTGAGTGATTCCAACTCAACAACCCCATATCTGTTAAACAGAGCTGTGCTCCAAAGTCTTTTCAACGGGTAATTTTTTGGAAGAATATTGCCAGGCCTTTCATCTGAGGCATCTCTGGATGGATTCAACCCTCTAACCTTAAGATTAGCAGCCAAGTGCATTAACTGTTTGAACCATATTCTCCTCGGAACCATTCTCTCTCCCAATACTAATCCCTTGTACTTAAATTCTTACCAAGTCTCTTGTATCGCTGAGTATTTTGTTAGTGACTTGACTTTTGAACAACTAAGTAGTCTTTGGAGAAAACGTTACTTTGAGACATCCTCAAACCATGTGTGTTTTAGATGCTTGTGGAGATCTCTTGATTAAATAGATTGGAAAATTATCGAAAGATAAATTTAAGACAGATTTCCTCATTGTTCTTGGAAACATAAACTACCAGTTTCCAGGCAGAGATGTTTTAACAAGCCAATTAAATATCATTTTTTAAAGTAACGTTCTAAGTGGTCATGCTGTGTAGATCATGACATTGTTCTTAGAGTACAAAGTAGTACATCTTTTTTTTCTTGTTCAAGTGAAGGTACCTGTAACCTGAGATCAAGTTTCTCGTGTGGGCATCCTGTCCAGATGAAGACAATGTCCTAACTTACAATTGTGTTTGGAAGTGAAGAGGATGTGCCCTGGAGCAGGGCTTCTCCAACTTCAGTGCACGTATTACCCTCTAGGGATCTGGTTGTAAATGCAGATCTTGATTCAATGGGTGGGATTTTTCGTACTTCCCCCATTTTGCTTAGCAAGACCCTAGAACACTCAGGTGACTCAAACGAGTAACTCTACAGAAGATAAAGGCACTGGTCACTGATGTCCAACTGGCAGGGGAAGAGCTGAGGTGAAAAATTGTCATGTAAGGTGAAAGAGGAAAGGGCTACATTCCAGTAGTCATGAAAATGGTACAGGGCCAGGCAGAGTCTCCTTCAGTTTTATATAAGTTTTATATATATATTCAGTTTATATGAGATTATGTATAAGAAACTACACACACACATGCAAACATATGTAAACTAAAAACTCATTCATGTCGAGGAAATTCTAACAGATAATATGTTGTTGTTGTTATGTGCCGTCGAGTC
>NW_006923226.1:49631-50778 GCF_000298275.1 Orycteropus afer afer | reverse complement strand
GATCAGAAAAGAAATATTACAACAAATTAGTGCATTTTATTTTTAGATAGATCTTTCCTCTCTAAACATGTTATAAGTAAAAACAATCCTATTTTTCACTCTTACAAATTCTTCAATGATTTCATCACAGTTAAGCTTCAGAGAAATATCTACTTGACTGCTAACCAGAAGGCTGGCAGTTCAAACCCACCAGCCACTCTTTGGAAAGAAGGTTGGGTAATCTACTTCTGTAGTGATACTGCTTCAGAAACCCAAGGAGGGGTCACTATGAGTTTGAGTTGGATCCAACTCAATGGCAGTAAGGTTTTATTTATTTATTTATTTTTTGCACGTAATAAGGATAATAAATCTTGGCTTTCTTGAATCATTATGGTATGGTGAGGGGTTTTAGTCTCTTTAGGCATGAAAATGAGGGTTCTGCTGTACAGTTGGTGATCATTAAAGTTAGGAATATGCCTAAAGGAATTTCAATATTTACGCCAAAATGGGGTCTTTGGTTTAAATATGATAATGTACAACCTCTGTGAACTGAACTGTTTCTATGTTTGTAAGTCTATTAGAATTGTATCAATCACTAAATTCATCTATAGCAAATCAAAAATTGAATGACTTATGACTGCTTAGTTTGTAAACAAAATATATAGAACTGACTGATGGAGAATACAGTAGTCATTCCCTCTTATAACTTTCACCATTAGCTTTGCACCCTAGAAATATATTCTAGCTACAGAACCTTGTGTGTTTAGAAGCCAGAAATTTTTGACATAAATTTTCAAATGGCCCAGTGTGATGCTGACAATCACTTGTCCTTCTTTCAATCTAATAATTTACATAATTAGAAAGAAAAACTATTCCACAAAGCAGAACCTGTATTTCTGTATTTATGAGATCTTCAGATGTGACAATTTCAGATTATAAAATAGTTTCACTATCTACAGCGTTATTATTATTATTATTTACTACAACAAGAAAAGGATGCAGAATTTGGAATAAACTCTTATATTCATATTGTTATTAGTAATTTCAGCACTGACAATACTAGTACAAGTATTTGCACCCATTAACTTGACTCTTCAACAGAAAAAGTCTCTTCCGATTCACTATATTTTAAAAAGAAAGTTCTTTCTAGAATTACCTTTCGGGATTC
>NW_006923226.1:47616-48621 GCF_000298275.1 Orycteropus afer afer | reverse complement strand
AGATATCAGTGAAGATGTTGAAGTGGTAGGGCCCTCAGAACTTAAATGAAGTTGCATGTGGGTGCCTCATGACCCTGTGTGAACTTTATGCCCACCTGACACGTTATCATGCACTGAAGCTGGAATCAATTTAATTTCATGCCCTGTTCATTCCCTTCTACTGCAGTGCTCATGTTTACCTTCTCTCCTGTCTGCTTGGCATCTATGGGGCTTTACTTTGAATAACTAGTGACTCTATTTTGTTGATACCCTAAGCATATGTTTACCTTGTTTGCTGGGTAATCCATCCTTCTATCTAAGGAGAAAAGAACTCCTGCTGCTAAGTCATTGTACAACTTTAAGGCCAGAACTCAAATAGAAATCGGGTGTGTGTTTCAGAAGGCAATGCTTTCATAACAAAAGCGTCTTTTAAGGGAAACAAATGAATATGAAAATAACTGAGCAGTGAAAACTAAATAAAAATAAGACCTTCTGAGCATATTTTTATTTAAATTCCAAATTTTTCATAGAAAAAATTTCATCTCTATAATTGTCCAACTGTGGACTCAATTGGGCTACCCTCTGAAATTGCTTTCCACATTTGGTCTTTATTTATTTTGTTGGAGGGAGATGTTTCCAAGAGCAAATTCTTGCCATATTCTCCAAAAATTTTCACAGGATGGCATAGAAATGTACTATTGCCATAGTAACCACCTTAGAACGTAACTGCATTTACATGCAAAATAAATGACAGGTGTGTGAACGTAATTGATTAAAAGTATCTTTGCCTCAACTGTGAGCCAGATTAATTGACCAAATCATATAAATGAAAATATTAATGCAGCTTTAAAATACTATATTTGATTTCGGAAATAAACTATTCCTCAAAAACCTCCAGTTTTGGGAGTGTGTGTATTTTTTAACACTCAAAAAATTATTTCCATAAAAATGTTTAAAGTTTTAACTGCCTACCTTTTGGTTAGCAGCCAAGTGCTTTAACACTACACCACCAGGGCTCCTTTTCAG
>NW_006923226.1:9182-11217 GCF_000298275.1 Orycteropus afer afer | reverse complement strand
TCCTTACACACCAGAATATGGATACGTTTTATGTGAATTTTCTCACTCCATTCCTGTGCTCTACTTTAGCGTTTATTTCTATTTTAGCTTGAATATATTCTGCCTTTCAAAATATCCAGAAGCTTTCCCTGATTTGTTATGTTTTGCCCCACACCCAAATCAAATATATCAGGGAAAATTATTGATTGCAAACATTGAAAAGCATTCAGACAAACTTAAGCAGGTAAAGAATTTATTGGAAAAATATCGACTAGGTCACAAAATCAATAAGCAAGCTGGAGACCCACACTGAGAGCTCAGGCAAGACATTCAGCAGTCTAGACGTCAGCTAAGACCACACCACCAGAGGATCTTGTTAGGATGGCCCTGGACAGCTCCACCACTGAGGCCCAGACTTAGCAGCTGGAATGGGGACTGCCTCCATCACTGAACCTTGAGTCTTTATTTTACTCATTCAAGATTCAAAGTGACAGACAAGAGCACACATTAGACCAATCCCAGTTCCTGTGTCCATACCTTAGTTGCTGGGATGTGGGGGAGAAGAGGTATTTGCACACTTCTCACACTGCTGTCCAGTCGATTTTGACTCATAGTGACCCCTTCTTGGGTTTCATAGGCGATATCACTAATGAAAGTAGTTTGCCCAAGCTTGTTGCTTATTTGTTCAGTTGTGAGGATTTTTGTTTTCTTTATGTTAAAGGGTGATCCATACTGAAGGCTGTAGTCTTTGATCTTCATTAGTAAGTACTTTAAGTCTCCTTTGTTTTCAGCAAGCAAGGTTGTGTCATCTGAATATCACAGATTGTTAATCAGTCTTCCTGCAATTGTGATGCTATGTTCTCCTTCATATAGTCTACCAATTCCACTCCTATGGCCCAACATTTCTGCTCCTTGGTATAAACTTAAGAGAATTGAAGACATATTTTCATGAAAAGACTTGTATGTGAATATTCCCAGCAATACTATTCATAAGAGGTCAAAATTAGGTATAACCCAAATGTGCATTAATCGATAAATGGATAAGCAAATGTGCTACATCCATACAGTGGAATACTAATAAGCAATAAAAAAGAACAAACTACTGATACATTCCACAACATGGATGAACCTCATAACATTCATTTCATAACATGAAAGGTGTCAGAAGAAAAAACCCATATATTATATGATTCTATTTATAAGAAATGTCTAGAAAAAGCAAATCTTGAGCCAGAAGGTAGATGAGTGGTTGCCTGGAGGTTGGGTTGAGATGGGAAAGTAACTGCAAAAAGACATGAGGGATCTCTGAGTAAAGAAAATGTTATAAATTTGGACTGTGATGATAATGTTGTTGTTGTTATTGTTGTTGTTGTTGTTGTTAAGTGCCATTGAGTCATCTCCGGCTCATAGTGACCCTATGCACAGCAGAACGAAACACTGCCTGGTCCTGAGCCAACTCCATACTGCTTGCTACACTTGAGCCCGTTGCTGCTGCCGCCGTGTCAATCCCTTCTGAAAATGCACTAAAAATCATTGAATTGTTCACACTTAAAATGGATGCATTTTATTGTAAGTTATATCAAGTATAGCTGGTAGGAAAATATACTAACAAAAGATGGTGTTCAAATGTATATTGAATAAACACATCTATTAGTAAAGATTACACTCTTCAAATACCATCTGAGCAACAGCCTTTTATTTTAATAATAGATATGATACTCACAAATTATTTATATTGCATTCAAGTTGTGTAACCAAATGTCTCCCTTGTCCTACTGTGAAGTTAATAAATCTGCCTTTTTTTAAATGTTCTCCCTCAGACATTTTTCCAGGTCAAACCTGAGTTTCTCTAATTTAGGACAATGAATAACTACGTTCTTTCCATTATAGAATCATGGATGCTGCTTCAACCAGCTATGCTTATGGAAGAAGCAGGAGCCCTGGTGGTGCAATGGTCAACCATTTGGCTACTAACTGAAAGGTTAGTGGTTTGAACCCACCAGCCATTCTGCAAGAGAAAATATTTGGCAGTCTTCTCTTGGAACGATGAGAGACT
>NW_006923226.1:6876-8077 GCF_000298275.1 Orycteropus afer afer | reverse complement strand
CCCAGTGTAGGATACCGTATATGTTGTAAACAGGATACATGCCTGAAAATTATGAATAAAAATGACCTTTGAAGAAAACTACCAAATTAAGCTATTAGTCAGGTTGGCTGTCACATTCTGATATATTTATTTTCTTTACATGCAAATATGAAAGCAGCTGGTTTATTTAAATATTAACCACTTGTGAAAAAAAAATCCAAAACGTTTGCATTTGGTAGCATTCTTTTTTCCCTGTGTCATTTCAAGTGCCATGTGGGGTTTTATGTTTATTAGTAAGTTGCAACAGATGTCAATATGAACCAGAATTGGAAGGATGCTTGGTCCCAGATCACTCTGTCCTCCACTTGCAGTTTTAGGCTGACCTAAGTGAGTAGTCTGGAGATCAACTCGACTGCCCTGTAAAAGCTGACCCACTTATTTCTGTAAAAAGCAAAGTTAAAAACATGAGGAAATGTGACACTCTGCTAAGTGAAATTGAGTTGCTTTTCTAGAACAGTGGATGCATCCGAGTTTTTTCCACTGATTGAAGAATTCCAGGATGTAATCTCTGTAGTGAGTCAGTTTAGCTTTATGGACACTTAAATAAAGGATACAATTTGAGTCATTCAAGCTATTTTATTCCCTTTTAATTTAAGGGAGAATGTTTGAAACAAAAAATGTCTGGGAATAATTTATGTTGGTTTTCATTTTAGGGTAGCATGTTCATTTATCTGACAAATGTCCTTTCACATGTTGTTCCTGGTTCTCTACAGCAAAAGGGTGAAAAATCAACTTGTAACATCCATTCTGTATGTCAATCAGATTTGTAGAGAATGATGTTTTATAATAAAGTTCCCATTAGGGTCAATATAAGTTAGAAAAGTCATGTTTTCTAAAAGAAAACAAATTATGTTTTTCATATTTGTGTGTTGTCAAGTGGACTTGGAACTCATAGTAACCCCATGTAACAGAGAAGAACTGCTACACAGGGTTTCCTAGGCTGTGATCTTTGTAGAAGCAAATTGTTAGGTCTTTCTCACTTGGAGTCGCTGGGTGGTTATGAACTAACAACCTTGTAGTTACCAGCTGGATGCTTAGCCATTGTACCACCATGGCTTCTTTCTTAAAAATCTAACCCATTTACCCATTGCTGACCAGTTAGTTTTGCCTCAGCAGGACAGAGTAAAGCTGCCCTATTGGGTTTCCAAGGCAATAATCTTAA
>NW_006923226.1:5399-5942 GCF_000298275.1 Orycteropus afer afer | reverse complement strand
AGAAAGGCAGGAAGTATACATTAAGATTCCCAGGTCTGTCAAACATGCAATTGAAGGCATTTCTTTCCAGTAATCATTTTCTTTAATTGCCAATGGAGCAATCTAGGGTAAGGCTCCCTTTGCTTAGATAGGATTTTTATGTCTTTAGAAAACAAGATTTCTTTCTCAGCATATTTTAGAATGTCTTAGATAGGATCATATAAATTTAAATAGTTTTCATGTATCAGACCTACAGATAGTGACTGAATGCTGACACCTTGGAAATGCGGGGACTTCAGTATTGAAAATACATTTTCCAAAATGCAAAATGAAACATCAGTGGCATTGTCATACAATAAGCGAGATCAGAGGATTCTGGAGAATCAGTATCTTCTCCCTAACTTAAGCCTAATAGAAAATGCTAAACCAATATATTATAAAAAATGAATATCACATTCTAATAGTCTCCCAGAAGCTGCTGGTATATCATTGTCTCCAAAAGTAGCCTACCCACCCATTGCCATGGAGTTGAGGTTGACTCATGTTACTAGAACTGCTCTACGG
>NW_006923226.1:3418-4084 GCF_000298275.1 Orycteropus afer afer | reverse complement strand
TAGTAAAATGGTAATAGTGGGTGTGACTGGTTGCCTTGTGGTTTTATTTATATTTTCAAATGCTCCTATAATAGCTCAAATCACATGTGTGATAAATCAAAGTAATAAATAAAATTTGAAGTTTTTATTTTATTTTTTAAAATCTTTGCTGTGTTCCCTCCTCTCCTATCCCACTCCTGGTAACCAACAAAGAAAGTTTCCTTCCACATATAAACCTTTCCTTGCCTTTTTACAATAATAACTAATACAATATTTGCCCTTCTGTAATTGACTTATTTCATTCAGCATAATATGTCCTCCAAGTTCATCCACGTTATGCGGTGTTTTGCAGATTTTGCATTATTGGTTAGTGCTGCATAGTATTCCCTTATGTGTATGTACACAGTTTGGTCATCCATTCTTCTCTTGAGGGGCACTTAGATGTTTCCATCTTTTTGCTATTGTAAATAGTGCTGCAATGAACATGGATGTTCATGTATCTGTTCTTTTCCTGGCTCTCACTTCTTTAGGATATATACCTAGTAATGGGATTACCAGATCAAATGGTATTTCTAATTCCAACTTTTTAAGGAATTGTCATACTGCTTTACAGAGTAGTTTGTATCATTTTACAGTCCCACCAGCAGTATATGAGCCCCAATCTCTCCACATCCTCACCAGCATTTG
>NW_006923226.1:0-1243 GCF_000298275.1 Orycteropus afer afer | reverse complement strand
TCCGAGGCAGTATCACTACGGAAGTAGGATTGCCCAACCTTCCTTCCGAGGAGTGGCTGGTGGGTTTGAACCGCCAGCCTTCTGGTTAGCAGTCATAGCCACTATGCTACCAGAGCTCCTTTCTTCTTCATTAGTGCTTTGCTTATCCGAGGTCTCTTTCCTTTCCATATGAGATTAAACCAAACTGAAACCAAACTCACTGCCATCAAGTTGTTTCCAACTCATAGCAACCTCTCCTTGGGTTTGTGAGGTAGTATCTCTATGGAAGTAGATTGACCAATCTTCCTTGTGAGCAGTGGCTAGTGGCTTTGAACCACCAGTCTCCTGGTTAGCAGTCAAATGCCTTACGCAATATACCACCAGATCTCCCCATATAAAATTAGTAATTGTTTTTCCATATCTTAAAGAATTTTTATGGGATCTGGATTGGGATTGCATTGTATCTATAGATTGCTTTGGGTAGCACTGACGTTTTCACAATGTTCAGTCTTCCCATCCACGAGTACAGTATGTTCTTCCATTTAGTAGATCTCTATGGTTTCTTGAGGGAGCTCTGGTAACATAGTGCCTAAGGCATTTGACTGCTAACAAGAAGGCTGGCGGTTCAATCCCACCAGCCACTCCTCGGAAGGAAGATGGGACAATCTACTTCCGTATGATACTGCCTAGTATGATACTGCCTAGGAAACCCAAGGAGGGGTCACTATGAGTCGGGTCCGACTCGATGGCACATAACAACAACATGGTTTCTGGAAGTAGTGTTTTGTAGTTTCCTTTGTGCAGGTCTTTGGTGTCCCTAGTGATATTTATTGCCAAGTATTTTATTTTTTTTGGTAGCTATTGTAAATGGTATTGATTTCCTTATTTCTTTTTCAGCAATCTCTTTGCCAGTGTAGAGTAATCCAACTGATTTTTGTATGTTAATTTTGTATCCTGCCGTGATGCTAAATCTCTCAATTAGTTCCAGTAGTATTTTTGCTGAGTATTTTGGATTTTCTGTGTATAGGATCATATCATCAGCAAATAGGGATAGTTTTACTTCTTCCTTACCAACTTGGATGCCTTTGACTTCCCTTTCTTGCCTTATTGCCCTGGCTAGGACTTCCAATACAATGTTGAATAGAAGTGGTGATAGAGGGCATCCTTGTCTTGTTCCTGTTCTTAAGGGGAATGGTTTCAGTCTCTCTCCATTGAGAATAATATTGGCTGTTGGTTTCACATATTATTATGTTGAGGAATTTCC
>NW_006923225.1:56817-57330 GCF_000298275.1 Orycteropus afer afer | reverse complement strand
CCTCCCTTGTTTGATTTCTTGACTGCTGCTTCCATAGATGTGGATCCAAGTTGAAGGAAATCCTTGACAATTTAAATTTCTTCTCCATTTATCATGGTGTTTCTCATTGGTCCAGGTGTGAGGACTTTTGTTTTCTTTATGTTGAGATGTAATCCATACTGAAGCCTGTACTCTTTGATCTTCATCAATGAGTACTTCAAGTCTTCTGCACTTTCAGCAAGTAAGGTTTTGTCACATGCATATTGCAGTTTGTTTATGAGTCTTCCTCCAATCCTGATGCCACATTCTTCATATAATCCAGCTTCTTGGGTTATTTGCTCAGCATACAGTTTAAATAAATATGGTGAAATTATACAACCTTGATGCATGCTTTTCCTGGTTTATACCATGCAATATTCCCTTGTTTTATCTAAACAATTGCCTCATGGTCTATGTTCAGGTTCCTTATGAGCACAATTAAGTGTTCTGGAATTCCCATTCTTGCCAATGTTATCCGTAATTTATTATGGTACA
>NW_006923225.1:54505-55557 GCF_000298275.1 Orycteropus afer afer | reverse complement strand
TCAAGGTCGTATTCGGCTCTCACAGACCTGGTTTAATTTTCTTGAACTTCAACTTGTGAGTGAGTAATTGATGGTCTATTCAGTTTCCATCCTCTGGCCTTGTTCTACATGATGACACTGAGCTTCTCCATTGTCTCTTTCCACAGATGTAGTCAGTTTGATTCCTGTGAATTCTGTCTGGCAAAGTCCTTATGTATAGTCACCACGTTGTTGAAGAAAGGCATTTGCAATGAATAAGTCATTGGTACTACAAAATTCTATCATCTATCTCCAGCATCATTTCTAACACCAAGGCCATATTTTCCAGCTACCAATTCTTCTTCTTGGTTTCCAACTTTCACATTCCAGTTGGCAGTGATTATCAATGATTCTTGATTGTATGTTTGGTCAATTTCAAATGGCAGAAGTTGGTAAAATGTTCAATTTCTTCATTTTCAGCTTTAGTGTGTGCATTTGAAAATAGTCATATAACTGGTCTTCCCTGTAGGTGTATGGATATTTTCCTATCATTGACAGAATTATACTTCCAAATAGATCTTGAAACGTTCTTTTTTTATGATGAATATCACATTCGTAGCATAGTAGACCATGTGATTGTTTGATTCAAAATGGCCAATCCTGTCCATTTTAGCTCATGAATGCCTAGGATAGCGATCTTTATGAGTTCCATTTCATTTTTGACAGCTTCCAATTTTCCTAGAGTCACAGTTTGTATAGCCCACATTTTTATTATTAATGGATGTTTGCAGCTGTTTCTTCTTATTTTGAGTCAAACTACATCAGGAAATGAAGGCCCTGAAAGCTATTCTCCATCCATGTTATTGAGGTTGACTCTACTTTGAGAAGATAGTTCTTCCACAGCTGTATTTTAAGTGCCTTTCAACCAGAGGGCCTCATGCTTACTATAGCAGACAATTTAACAGTTCCAGTTTTTGTGAAATGGTTCTCACTGAAGGTGTGGAGTACATTTTCTGTGTTTACCAGTTGTCCATATGCCACGTCTTGTGAACTGCTGGACCAATATTTTTGCTAGTGTAGTGTTTAATTAGATT
>NW_006923225.1:49088-54295 GCF_000298275.1 Orycteropus afer afer | reverse complement strand
GTCCTCTCATTAATAGAACTTTCCATTGTTCTCAGCTTTTTAAGATGATTTTTTTGCAATACGTCTTTGCCAATATTGCTGCAAGGAGTATATATATGTTCAGCGTAGCATAGATTCCTACAAGTAATATTATTTGGGACATTTTAAATCATGTCAATTAAATTTAATAGTTATGCTAGTAGTGAATACACTATTTTATTTTCCATTCCTACCTTGATCTTGTCTGCTTAGTGAAAAACATTTGATATTTGCCTATTTACTTTGCATCTAACCAGCTTACCAAAAGTTCATATTCACTCTAGAAATTCTACTCTGTGTGTGTTTTGCTAAACACAGTCATATGCCTTCCTGTTCCAATATTTATAAAATTTACATTATTTTGATGTCTTCTTATTTTAATCAACTTCCAAAGTCTATTGAAAAACAACAATGATTGTGCTAACAGGAATTTCTGATGTGGTCTTAATTTTTAAAACAATTGCTTTGACATTTCATCAATTAAAATAATACTTTTCTGATTTGGTAAGTATTTTTGATAGATACCATTGTTTGCTTATTTTACATTTTCTCAAATGCCGGTGCCCTTCCACAGTGGCTCCCTATACAGGTTTACACAGTCAGCTACTCCGGTTCCTCGGCTTCTTTGAATCTATGGGTGGCTACCCGTAAATGTACAAACTCAAGGTTGTGAGGGGAACGTGAAAGCAGTGCAATGGGTGGCAACTGGAATAAAATATATACACATCTGTATATGTTTATGGGTGTGTATATATGCCTGACAGGAGTTCTGGTAGCCTAGTGGATAAGGGACTTGACTACTACCTGGTAGGTCAGTGGTTCAAACCCACCAGCTGCTCATTGGAAGGAAGACGGGGCAATCTACTTCCATAAAGATTTATAGCCTCAGAAACCCAATGGGGGTCGCTATGAGTCATAAATGACTCAATGGCAGTGAGTTTGGTTTTGGTTCTTATACAGACACACACACACACATACATCAATCATAGCATAGAATAGAAAATATCAGAGGGCAAAACAAGTATGGTAAGTAACTATGATATATGAAGTATTTGCTTCAATGTAGATGTAGAAACATATTTATACAATAATATAGGGAGCTCTCGTGGCATAGTGCCGAAGGCATTTGACTGCTAACCAGAAGGCTAGTGGTTCAAACCCATCAGCCACTCCTTGGAAGGAAGGTTGGACAATCTACTTCTGTAGTGGTAGCACCTCGGAAACCCAAAGACAGGTCTCTTTGAGTCAGATCTGATTCGACAGCAGTGTGTGGTTGGTTTGCTAGGAAAAATGCACGTTTATCATGATTTATCTTAAAAGATTTGAAAATGTCACTGGTTTAAGTCACAATTATTTCAATTTTGTGTCACTTGTTAACTGCATCTGAACTGACTCCAAAATGGATACATGTAACTGTGTGCTTTGCATAACACCCTTTCAGAAGTAGAGGTAGGTGACACAGATGGTAAGATGAGCATTCGTTTATTCCATCTGGGATGTCTGTGGCCCTTATGTTCAGGTGGGGATGTATTTCATCAAACTCCTACATGTTATACCTTGGGCTGCATGAAACACAGGGTAAGCTCAAACCAGGTGATGGCACCTTACTTGTGACTTGGCTATTTACAAAGGTGTTAAGAAACAAACAGTGGCATGTGAAGCACCCCCAGGCCACCAAGATTGTGTCCCCAGAGAAGGATCTATTACCTCCTGGCCCTCCTCACCAATCTGTCAATGGTACCTTGCTTGGAAATAGAGCCCTTGAAGATGCTATCAGTTAGCATGAGGTCATGCTGGAGGAGGGCAAGTTCTAATGCAGCATGACCTCATGCTAACTGTGGAGTCCTACAAAAGAGGAGAAGAGATGCAGAGACACATGGGAAGACGGTCACGCAATGATGGAGACAGACAGAGATGGAGCTATGTCCCACCTACATGCCAAGGAACAACATCCTTGGCTACTGGAAGTGAGAAAGTTAAGAAAGGATCTTACGGTGCCTCAGAGAGAGCAAGACCCTTCAGAAATTCTGAATCCCGACTTCCAGCCTCCAGAATTGTGACACTACAAAAGTCTGTTCTTGTCAGCCGCCCAGTTTGTGGTACTTTGCTACAGCAGCCCTACAACTACACAGGCATTGTCAGTGATCTTCCTAAAGAAATAAAGGGTAGGGGCAAGTGTCTGGAACCAAGGAGACCAGTACTTGTAGGAGAGGACTGTGGGTAGGAAATGGGGCCCTGGATAAGAAGTGCTGCCCAGCCCTTGGCCTCTTTCTGGTACCTCCACTGGCTGGATCCAAAACAAAGGTGCAGGGCAAAAGGCATTTAAGTTGTACAGTCTATAAAGGATGGAGTCCCTGGACTGTTGGCAAAAATGTTGCTGGTTCAGACCCACACAGAGGTGCCTTGGAAGAGGTGGGCCTGGTGATCATCTTCTGAAAGAAGAAAATCCTGTGGAGTAGCACTACTCCGCACTCAGGGATCCCCGTCAGTCAGACTGACCTGATATCAACTAACAACAACACCAAAACCCATAAAGCTCAGCCTCGCCCCCAGAAAACAGAGAAAAAGAAGGTCTTTACAGAATGACAATAGGTTCCATAAATACGAAGAGGCAAAATTACAATGTATATGTATCTGAGATCAGCCTCAAAAGTATTTAAAGAATTGGCAGAACTATAGGGAAAAATGAACAAATAGGAGATATTATATATGCTTATCTTGGTAATTGATACATTGGAAAAAATCACTAAGGATAAAAAGATTTGGATAATGCAATTAACAAATTCGATCTAGCAGATAAACATACACTACACTCAACAACAGCAGAATACATTTCAAGCATGACAAAACACTTATGAAAACTGACCACATACTGGGATATAAAACAAGGCTCATTGTATTTTGAAGGTTTATTACCATGCAGAAAATATTCTTTGTGTACATAATGAATTAAATTCGTGATCAATTACAGAAGATAAATAGCAGATCAAAAGTCCCAGGGAGAGGGGACAGAACACAATATTAAGCAGGATTGTGGTGTAAGATTCATCAAGAAAGTGATATGTAAGCACAGACATAAATGCAATGAGAGACTTAATCACTGAGCTATCTTGCAGAATTGTATTCTAAGTAGATAGAAAATCTGTGACAATGGTCTTATACTGACCTGTGCAATGAGCAAGATGGTGGTTAGTAGGAATGAAATGAGCAGGATGTGAGTAGACAACAAACAGGAATAGTTCAGTAAACAGGAGTGTGAAGAGCCTTGTAGAAATGTCTAGGGACTCTGGTTTTTGCTCTAAGCAGAATGAGGATTCATTGCAAGGTTTTGAGCAGAGAAGTGACAACACAGACTTTTGCTTTGATAGGATCATCCTGGCTTCCTCACTGTGACTGGACCAGAGGAGGATGCAATATAATTTTGCAGACTTATTAGGCAGCTTTTGAACGATACACGAAAGAGGTGATTGTATCTCAGATCAAGGTGATCACACTTGAAAGAGTGAGACATGGTTTCATATTGGATATATGTTGAAGATGAAGCCAACAGCATTACCTAATGGTTTGAGAGACAGGATAGCTCAAAATGGTTGGCTTAGTAAACTAGATACAGGGCATTGCCATCAAATAAGATGTGAGATTCTGCAGGAAGATTAGGATAATCAAGAGTTTAGTTCAGGATGCATTGTTTTTGAGATGTGCAGGATCTTGCCAAGTCAAGGTAGTGAGTCGGCAGCTAGAAGAATAAATCTGCATTACAGGAGAGAAAGCTGGGCTGGACATATTAATTAGGGTGTGGACAGCATGATGACATTTAATTTTGTGGGCCTAGATGATACCATCAAGGAGATGAATAGTGATAGAGAGTAAAATGGGTCAAAAAATTGAATCCTGAGGCAAACAAATATTAAGAATCCAACATAAAGAGAAGAAACTTGAGAAGAAAAATGAAAAATACTGAAACAAATACAGAAAATGAGTTAAGGAGAGAGCAATCAATTTCATGTATGGAATTCTACTAATAAATCGGGTGATGTGAGAACTAAAAATCAATATTATATATTTAGTAAATTAGAGAGTATTGGCAACCTTAAAGAACAGAGTTTCAGTAGAGTGTGTGGTAGGAAAACTGGACTGAGATTTTTTTTTTTTTTTTAAGTAAAAATTGTAAAAGAACATTAGAAAGGAAACACAGACACCTTTCTGAGAAGTCCAGAAGAACGGAGAGTGGGGAGTAGGGTCAGTAGAGTGTGAACAAACCATGATGTAGGAGATGCCTACTCATTATTGGGCTGTGGGTTTTAGGCAGCATAAACCCTTTGGTGAAATCATTACTTTGTTAACTTCACAGGCAAATAACATACCTGCTGAGCTGTTAATTCTAATGGGATTGATTAGAAAAAATGCTAATAGTTCATGTTGGTTATGTGGAAGCTAGAAATCTATCTTTGAGACTAAAGCAAAATGTGGAAACTGAGGATAACATTTTTGCCAAGTTTGGAGAACATAGCAAAACCTGGTCTCATAGAGCAAATATTAATGATAATTGTTGCTATGTGCCGTCGAGTCGGCCCCGACTCATAGCAACCCCTCCTTGGGTTTCCGAGGCAGTATCACTACGGAAGTAGGATTGCCCAACCTTCCTTCAGTAACATCAATTCTACTCAAACTATTCCAGAACATAGAAAAGGAAGTAAGGCTACATTTTATGGAGTCGTCATAACCCTGATACCAAAGCCACACAAAGCATACACTGAAATAGAAAGTTACAGACCAATATCCCTCATGAATATAAACACAGAAATTCTAAAAAAAAAAAAATTCTAGCCAACAGAATTCAACAGAATATAAAAATAAATAAACAAAACATAGTACATCACAATCAAGTGGCATTCAGACCAGGATGCAAGGATGATTCAACATTAGCAATCAATCAATGTAACTCACCACATTAATGAAACAAAGGGGAAGAATTATATGATAATCTCAATTGATGCATAAAAGGCATTTAATAAAATACAACACCATTTCCTGATAGAAGCTCTTAGTAAAATAGTAATATAGGGGAAATTCCTCAGCAAAATTAGGACTCTATATACAAAACCAACAGCAAACATTCTCAATGGAGAGAGACAGAAAGCATTCTCTTGGAAAAGGGAACAAGATAAGGATGCCCTTTATCACCACTT
>NW_006923225.1:37331-48458 GCF_000298275.1 Orycteropus afer afer | reverse complement strand
TTCTTTTTGAGTTGTTTTTAGGGTTGTAAAAGATGTATACAGAGAACATTACAAGAAACCAAAAGAGACCTGTGCAAATGGAAAAACACACCATGCTTGTGGATAAGAAGACTTACCATTGTGAAAATGTCAATTCTACATAAAACCATCTATAGATATGATGCAATCCCAATCCAAATTCCAACAACACTCTAAAAAAATGGAAATACTAACCTCCAACTTTATATGAAAAGAAAAGAAGTCCCAGACTGGATAGCTAAGGCATTGAAGAAGGAGAACAAAATAAGAGGCCTAATACTTCCTGACCACAGAAGCATCTTCAGAATCCTAGTAGTCAAGATAGCCTGCTACTTGTACAATGACAGACTCATTTATCAATGGAACAGAACTGAGAATTCAGAAATAAATCCATCCATCTAAGGACAGCAGATCTTCAACAAAGGATCAAAGCCCATTAAATGGGGAAGAGATAATCTCTTTAACAAATGATGCTGGGAAAAGTGGATATCCGTTTGTAGAAAAACAAAACAGGACCTATATTTGCACCATACAGAAAAACTAACTCAAAATAGATCAGAGACCTAAATTTTAAACCTAAAGCTATAAAGTTTATGAAAGAAAAAATAGGGACAAAGCTTGTGTACCTAGTCTATTCTTTGGCATAAATAGAATATCAAGCACAAATAAAAATGCACAAACAGCAGAAGATAAACTAGACAACTGAGACCCCCCACCCCAAACATTAAATACTTGTGCTCATCAAAAAACTTCACCAAGAGTAAAAAGAGAACCTACAGACTAGGAGAAATTTTCAGCAATGACAATATGATAAGAGTATAATCTTCAACTAAAACAATGAAATTAAATTAATTAAACAATGAAAACAAGTCCACAAGAGCCAAAATATGACCTTGAATGTATGTCTCCTGAATTTAGAGACAATTTAAAGAATAGATTTGATGCATTGAACACCAATGACCGAAAACTAGAGGAATTGTGGGATAACGTAAAGAACATCATCCATGAAGAAAGCAAAAGGTCATTAAAAAGACAGAAAATGAAGAAAAGACCAAAATGAATGTCAGAAGAAACTCTGAAACTTGTCCTAGAATGGAGGGCAAATGGAAGAAATGGCAAGATAAAAGAGCTGAACAGAAGATTTCAAAGAGCAACTCAAGAAGACAAAGTCAATTATTATAATGTAATCTGCAAAGACATGGAGTTGGAAAGCCAAAAGGGAAGAACACACTCAGCATTTCTCAAGCTGAAAGAACTGAGGAAAAAATTTAAGCCTTGAGTTGCAATCCTAAAAGATTCTATGGGCAATATATTAAATGATGCAGGAAACATCAAAAGAAGATGGAAAGAATACAGAGAGTCACTGCGCCAAAAATAATTGGTCAATATTCATCCATTTCAGGAGGTGGCATGTGACCAAGAATCGGTGGTATCTAATGAAGAAGTTGAAGCTGCACTGAAGAAAGTGGCAAAAAACAAGGTTCCGGCAATTGACGGGATACTCATTGAGATGTTGCAATGAATGGATGCCCCACTGGAGGCTCTCACTTGACTATGCCAAGAGATTTGGAAGACAACTACCTGGTCAACTAACTGGAAGAGATCCATATTTGTACTCATTCCAAAGAATGGTGATTTCACAGAATGTGGAAATTAGAGAAAAATATCATTAATATCACACGCAAGTAAGATCTTACTGAAGATCATTCAAAAATGGTTGCAACAGTACATTGACAGAACTTCCAGAAATGCAAGCTGGATTCAGAAGAGGACGTGGAACGAGGGATAGCATTGCTGATGTCAGATGGAGCTTAGCTCAAAGCAAGAACACCAGAAAAATATTTACTTGTGTTTTATTGACTATGCAAAAGCATTCAATTGTGTGGAACTTAACAAATTAAGGATAATGTTGAGAAGAATGGAAATTCCAGAACACTTAATTGTACTCATAAGGAACTTGTACATAGACCAGGAGGCTGTCATTCGAACAGAACAAGGGGACACTGCATGGTTTAAAATCAAGAAAGGAGTGTGTCAGTGTTGTATCCTTTCACCATCCTTTTTCAATCTGTATGCTGAAAAAATAATCCAAGAAGCTGGACTATATGAAGAAGACCATGGGATCAGGATTGCAGAAAGATTCATTAACAACCCACTTTGCTTGCTGAAAGTGAGGATGATTTGAAACACTTACTGATGATGATTGAAGACTATAGTCTTTAGTATGGATTCTACCTCAATATGAAGAAAACAAAAATCTTCACAACGGGGCCAATAAACAGCATCATGATAAATGGAGAAAAGATTGAAGTTGTCAAAGACTTCATATGCCTTGGCCGTCTGGTCAACACCAATGGAAGCAGCAGTCAAGATGTCAGACGTCGTATGGCATTGGGTGAATCTGCTGCAAAGGACCTCTTCCAAGTGTTGAAGAGCAAAGATGTTTCCTTGAAGATAGGTGTGCCTGACTCAAGCCATGGTATTTTCAATTGCCTCATATACATGTGGAACTGGACAGTGAAAAAGGAAGACTGAAGAGTCGATGCTTTTGAGTTGTGGTGTTGGTGAAGAATGCTGAAAGTACCATGGACTATTAAAAGAACTAACAAATCTGTCCTGGAAGAAGCGCAGCCAGAATGCTCCTTGGAAACAAGAGTGGCCAGACTTTGTCTCACCTACTTTGGTCATGTTGTCAGAAGGGACCATTTCCTGGAGAAGGATATCATGCTTGGCAAAGTGGAGGGACAATGAAAATGGGAAGGCCCTCAATGAGATGGACTGATACAGTGGCTCTAACGATGGGCTCAGTTATAGCAAAGATCGTGGGGTTGGCACAGGACCAGGCAGTGTTTTGTTCTGCCATACATGAGGTCGCTATGAGATGAAGATGACCTGACCACACCTAACAACAACTATCTCCAAAGTTAATAGAAAAGTTCAAGTTCTCAATGACAACAAAAGACAAACAATGCAGTTAAAGAATGGACAAAGAACATGAGCAGACACTCCATCAAAGAAGTCATTCAGGTGGCTAACAAATACATGAAGAGATTCTTGCGATCATTAACCATTAGAGAGGTGTAACCAAAAGCAATGAGACACTACCATCTCACCCTGGCAATAATGGCACTGATTAAAAAACAAAAACAAACAAACAAACAAAAAAAAAAACAACAGAAAGCAACAAATGCTGGCGAGGTCTGGGGAGATTAGAGTGCTTATACGCTGCTGGTGGGGATGCAAATGGTACAACCACTGATTTCCTGATTGCTCCTTCCATGGGTGATGATGGTGGATCCAGGCAAAAAGAAAACTTGGACAACTCCAATCTTTTCTTTGTTTATCATGATGTTGCTTTTTGGTCTCATTGTGAGGATTTTTATTTTCTTTATGCTGAAGTGTGATCCATACTGAAGGTTGTTGTTTTGGTCATCTAGTGCTGCTCTAACAGAAAAATACCACAAATGGGTGGCTTTGAGAGACAGGAGTTTATTCTCTTAAAGTTTAGGAGGCTAGAAGTCTGAATTCAAAGGGCCAGCTATAGTGGCTGGGTGAAGGCCCCTCATCTTTGGGCTTCAGCTCTGCCTCTTGCTCCCAGCTCACAGTTGGAGGCTTCTCTTAACTCAGGCAGCTGCTGGCTGTCAAGGCTGACAAACCTGAGGTTGACAAATAAAATGGCACAGTCCCAAGATTACCAAACAATATAACAGGTCACTAGTTCAAGTCCAGAGACAGTCCCAAGATAGGCAGGAGACATGGCAGGCTGCTGAATGAAGACTTGGATACATACAGAGTCCAAGTGTGCCAAAGAGCTGCAGAGACTTTCTCTAAGTGTCTTCTGCATACGGGAAGCAGACCACAGCCCTACGGCAGCCACTGTGCTGCTCCAGTAGATTCCACTATGGAGTTGGTTAACAATCTCATTACGGGGAATAACTATAGCCAGCTGCCCAGCCACTCAAAACCTGGCCCAGCCAAGTTGACACATAACCTTAAGTACCACAGTTGTATTCTCTGATCTTCAACTTTAAGCAAGTAGCTATATCATCTGTGTATCATGGGTTTTTAGTGAGTGTCCCTCCAATACTAACACTGCATTCTTCATATAGTCTAGCTTCTTGGATTATTTGCTCCGAATAATTATTGGATTCTATTGGATAAGTATTGGATAAGTATTGCATACTTATACAGATTGAATAAGTACGGTAAAAGGATGCAACCCTGACACACAGATTTCCTGATTTTAAACCACATAATATCCCACAAGGCTTCTGTTGGAGCAACTGCCTCTTGGTCCATGTGTGGGTTCCTTTTAGCATAATGAAGTATTCCAGAATATCCATTCTTCAAAATGTTATTTATAATTTTTTATGATCCACATAGTCATATGTCTTTGCATTGTCAATAAGACACAGGTCAATGTCTTTCTGGTATCTTCTTCTAGCCAAGGTCCATCTGGCATCTGCAATAATTTTCTTCATTCCAAGTCCTATTCTGAATCCAGCTTGAATTTCTGACAGTTTCCTGTAGAGATACTACTGCAACATTATTTGGATTAACTTCAGCAACATTTTACTTACGTGTGATATTAATGATATTGGTTGATAATTTCCACATTCTGTTGGATCACCTTTCTTTGGAATGGGCATAAATATGGATCTCTTCCAGTCGGTTCGCTGGGTAGATCTCTTCCAAATTTCTCAGCATAGAGAAGTGAGCGCTTCCAGTGTTACATCTGTTTGTTGAATATCTTGTCGGGCATTCTGTCAGTTCCTAGAGCCTTTTTCATTTGCCAATGCCTTCGTGCAGCTTCCTGCTTCAACACCATCAGTTCTTGACCACAGGCCAGTTCCTGAAATGGTTGAACTTCAACCAGTTCTCTTTGGTACAGTGCCTCTGGGTATTCTTTCCATCTTCTTTTGATGCTTCCTGAATCATTTAGTATTTTGCCTGTAGAATTCTTTCATATTGTAATTCATGGCTTGAATGTTTCCTTCAGTTCTTTCACCTTGAGAAATGCCAAGCCCTCTCTTTCCTTTTGGTTTTCTAACTCTAGGTTTTGCACGTTTCATTGTAACACTTTATTTTGTCTTCTTGAGCCTTCCTATGAAATATTCTTTTCAGTTCCTTCATTTCTTCCATTCAGTTTAGCTACTCTCTGTCCAAGGGCAAGTTGCAGAGTCTTCTCTGACATTCATTTTGGTCTTTTCTTTCTTTCTTGTCTTTTTAATGGCCTTTTGCTTTCTTCATGTATAATGTCCAACCACAATTGGATCATCAGTATTCAATGTGTCAAGTTTATTCTTGAGATGATCTCTAAATTCAAGTGGTATATACTCAAGATTGCACTTTGACTTGTTTTAATTTTTTTCTGTTTCAACTTGAACTTGCATATGCGGAATTGATTGTCTGTTCCGCATTCAGCCTCTGGCCTTGTTCTGACAGATGATATTGAGTTTCTCCATTGTCTTTTTCCACAGATGTAGTCTATTTTATTCCTGTGTATTCCATCTGGCAAGGTCCATTTATATAGTCAACGTTTATGTTGTTGAAAAATGTATTTCCAATGAATGCATCATTGATATTGTAAAATTCTGTCATGAGACCTGTGATGCCACTTCTGTCACCAAAGCCATATCTTCCCACTAATGATGCTTCTTCTCTCTTTCCAACTTTTGCATTACAATCAGCAATAATTATCAGCACATCTTTTTTCATGTTTGATCAATTTCAAGCTACAAAAGTTGGTAAAAATCCCCAATTGTTCATCTTTGGCATTACTGGAAGCTGTATAAATTTGAATACTACCCATACTAACTTGTCATCCTTGTACCAAACCCCAAACTCACTGCTGTCAAGTCAATTCAACTTATAGAGACCCCTCCTTGGGTTTCCGAGGCAGTATCTCTACAGAAGTAGTTTGCCCGATCTTCCTTCCAAGGAGTGGCTGGTGGCTTTGAACTGCAAGCCTTCTGGTTAGCAGTCAAATGCCTTAGGTATTATGCCACTAGAGCTCCCTTGTAGGCATATGGATACTATCCTATCACTGACAGCATTGTGCTTCAGGATAGATCTTGAAATCGTTTTGATGGTGAATCCAATGGCATTCTTCTTCAATTGGTCATTTTTCGCATAGTGGACCATACCTTTGTCTGATTTATATGGCCAGGCCAATCTATTTGAGCTCACTAATGTCTACGATACCAATTGGTAAGGATTCCATTTTGTTTTAGACAACTTCCAATTTTCCTAGATTCATACTTCACACATTCCATGGTTTGATTATTACTGTATGTTTGCAGCTGTTTCTTCTCATTTTTGTGTCATGCTACATTAGCAAATGAAGCCATGAAAGCTTATTCCATCCACTTCATTAAGGTTGACTCTACTTTGAGGGGGAGCTCTGGTGGCATAGTGTCTAAGGCATCTGACAGCTAACCAGAAGGCTGACGGTTCAAATCCATCAGCCACTCCTCAGAAGGAAGACTAGGCATCTACTTCTGTGGAGAGACTGCCTCAGAAACCCAAGGAGGGGTTGCTATGAGTTGAGTCGACTCAATGGTGGTGGGTTTCTTTTTCTTTTCTTTTTTCTTTTTCTACTTTGAGGAGGCAACCCTTCCGCAGTTGTATTTTGACTGCTTTCCAACCTGAGGAGTTCATCTTCCGGCACTCTATCCGACAAGGTTCCACTGGGATTTGTAAGGTTTTCAGTGGCTGTTTTTTTTCCGAAGTAGATCACCACGTCCTCCCTTGTACTCTATCTTCATCTGGAAGCTCCATTGGTGACGCTGCTGGTATTTGACACAAGGGCAGCATAGCTTCCAGCATCACTTCAACATACGAGCCACCAGAGTACAACACACTGACAGATGAGTGTTGGAACAAGATTGTAGATACATTTTAATTCTGGTGAAGGGAAAGGTGATACACAATGTATGGGAAGTCAACACCAGGTGACCAAGACAAGGGAAGGATTGAGAGGTGCACAGGGATGAGGGGCAGCTATGGCAAACAGCATAACAGATACAATCCTGCACCAACAGCAATGTTGTTGTTGTTATGTGCCGTCGAGTTGGACCTGACTCACAGTGACCCCTCCTTGGGTTTCTGAGGTGGTATCACTACGGAAGTAGATTGCCCAACCTTCCTTCCAAGGAGTGGCTGGTGGGTTTGAACTGCCAGCCTTCTGGTAAGCAGTCAAATGCCTTAGACACTTCGCTACCAGACCAACAGCAATAAGAAAGAATAATTTGAGAGAGGATACATAAGTAGATATACACGCTAAGCACATATGGAAGGGTATATGGACTATACCTCTGTGCATCTATAGGTATAGCTGTGGATTTCTCTGTATATACTTGTGTGTGCTGTACGAATACTCATGTATAAGGTGGAGCACATAGTGGGTACAGCTATGGAAACTTTTTAGACATAACCAAACACCTCACAGGACTGAGATCCTGGGCTTGAAGGTAACACCATAGTCTCAGGGGAACACCTAGCTCAATTGGCATAATGTTCTACATGCCAGTATTGTGAGTAGTGGGGCCTGAAAACTTGTGAGGATCCATATAAGATACAACTTTTGGTCTCCTGAGCAAAAGAGAGTGAAGAACACCAAAGACTCACTGAAGCAATTAGTCTAATGGCCCAATGGCTCACATGAACCACAGCCACTTCTAGCCTGAGACCAGAAGAACTTGATAGCACCTGGCTACCTCTGCTGAATGTTCTGACCAGGGACACAAAAGAAGCTTCCAGTTACAATAAGAAAAAACATGGAGAATAAGATGAGAATTTATTTAAAAATGACCACATTTACTGGTCTGATACAGACTGGAGGAACCCTTGAGACTATTGCCCTAAGTTACCCTTAACTGTCTTCCAAATATTTTGGCCTCATATGCATGTGAGAGCTGGACAATGAATGTTGTTGTTGTTGCTATGTGCCGTTGAGTCGGACCCTACTCATGGCGACCTCTCCTTGGGTTTCCGAAGCAGTATCATACAAAAGTAGATTGCTCCATCTTCCTTCCGAGGAGTGCCCAGTGGGTTTGAACTGCCAGCCCTCTGGTTAGCAGTCAAGCGCCTTAGCCACTATGCTACCAGAGCTCCCACACAATGAATAAGGAGGACCAAAGAAGAGTTGATGCTTTTGAGCTGTGGTGTTGGCTAAGAATGCTGAAAGTACCGTGGACTGCTAAAAGAACTAACAGATCTGTCCTGGAGGAAGTGCAGCCAGAATGTTCCTTGGAGGTGAGAATGGTCAGACTTTGTCTCACCTACTTTGGTCATGTTGGCAAAAGGGACCATTCCTTGGATAAGGATGTCATGCTTGGTGGGGTGGAGGGTCTACGAAAGGGGACAAGGCCCTCAATGAGGTGGACTGATATGGTGGTGGCAGTGATGGGCTCAAGTGTAGCAAGAATCATGGAGCTGGCTCAGGACCAGGCAGTGTTTCGTTCTGCTGTGCACAGGATCGCTATGAGTCGGAGAAGTCTCAATGGCACCAAACCGCATAACAACAACAAACCTTAACTGAAGCTACTTTAGGAGGCCATCTCTCACCCAAGTCATAGGCTGGCCTTCAGAGAAAACAGTAGCAACAGTGAGAAATGTGTTCCTTAGAACAATGAGCTATGTGAGAAGAGAAGGACAAGGTTTACCCAAAAATAAAGATGAGAAACCAGGGAGGGACAGGGAAACTGGACAAATGGAAACAGGGAGCCTAAGGCGGAAATAGAGAAAATACTGACAGGTTTCAGAGACAGCAACAAATGTCACAGAAAATTTTTGTACGAATTATTGAATGGAAAGCTAATTTGCTGTGTAAGTATTTACTTACCGTACAATAAAATGTTCAAGCGAAAAAAAGAGTAGATCATACACATACATTCTAAGTACAAATTGATCCCTGAGTGGTTGAGGGGGAGAAAGCAGAAAGAAAAGCATTTAGTTTATTGTGAACTAATTCACTATAGTTTTCCCATCCACCATTTAAATCCCATGGAAACCGAGAATTTTATAATGAGAAATACTGTCTCCTGAATACATTTTGATTATTTAAAGCAGCATATTTCGGTTGCCCCTAAAACAAGGCAAGACAGGATTGCATAGCCTTTATGAAAGGATTCTTTAGTCTAAATTATATGTGCAAATGCTATTTTATGATGAAGTCCCAAAAAGAAAAGACACTAAGTAACCTATACCTTAGAGATGATGATGAGCACGTTTATTAGTTTGTGTGTAATGGACCCTCTTAGAGCAGCGCTGCACTGCAGAGAAGCTGGTGTCAGAGCACGGACCCTGAGACCTGCATCATCTGCCTTGTGTTTGTCGGGTGCTATCAAGTCAGCTTCAACTCATCGCGACTCGATTTGCCTTCTTAGATAAGTACATTTCTGAGAAAGAATGGATTTTGAGAGACATTTTGGTGAATATTTGAAAGACTCATTGAAACTGCTTGGTCATCTCTGACTTTAAAACCCCCATAAAAACCCCATACTGCCCTATGTTGGGTACAACACCCAGCCTCATGCTGTCAGCCAATTTGCAAATTGTACCATCAAATAATAAATCTCTAGTGTAACTTTGGGAGCTCTGGTAGCATAGTGCCTAACGCACTTGACTGCTAACCAGAAGGCTGGTGGTTCAAACCCACTAGCCACTCCTAAGAAGGAAGGTTGGGCAATTTATTTCCGTAGTGATACTGCCTTGGAAACCCAAGGAGGGGTTGGGTTGGGTCCAACTCGATGGCACATAACAACAACAACAACCGTGTAACTTTAAACTTTGTTTCTGTTCTCTGAATTTCTTTTGTAGTTATTTGACAGTTATTACAAGAAAGGGGTGACCTTTGGTGGGAAGGATTGGTAAAATAGCAAATGAAAGTAAAATGCAATAAAAGAAGTTCAGAAATGTGTTGTTGTTAGGTGCCATCAAGTCGTCTCCGACTCATAGCGACCCTTTGCACAGCAGAATGAAACACTACCCGGTCCTGAGCCAGCTCCATGATTCTTGCTATACTTGAGCCCATCACAACTGCCACTGTGTCAATCCATCTTGTTGAGGGCCTTCCCCTCTTTTGTTGACTCTCCATCTTACCAAGCATGATATCCTTCTCCAGGGAATAGTCTCTTCTGCCAACATGACCAAAGTATGTGAGACAAAGTCTGGCCATTCTTGCTTCCAAGGAGCACTCTGGCTGCACTTCCTCCAGGACTGACCTGTTAAGTTCTTTTAGCAGTCCACGGCACTTTCAGCATTCTTTGCCAACTTGTTGTTGTGATGTGCTGTCAAGTTGGACCCGACTCACAGCGACCCCTCTTTGGCTTTCCAAGGCAGTATCACTATGGAAGTAGATTGCCCAACCTTCCTTCTGAGGCGTGGCTAGTGGGTTTGAAAAGCATCAATACTTCTTTGGTCTTCCTTATTCATTGTTCAGTTCTCACATGCACTTGAGCCGATTGAAAATACCATGGCCTGTATCAGGTGCACCTTAGTCCTCAAGGAGACATCTTTGCTCCTCAGCACTTGAAAGATGTCCCTTGCAGCTGACTCACCCAGTGCTTTATGTTGTCTGATGTCCTGACTGCTGCTTCCATTGGCATCAATTGTAGAACCAACCAATGTGAAGTCTTTGACAATTTCAATCTTTTCTCCATTTATTGTAATGTTGCCTATAGGATCAGTTGTGAGGATTTTTGTTTTCTTTATATTGAGATGTAATCCATACTGCACCTGTATTCTTCAGTCTTCATCAGTAAGTACTTCAAGTCATTCTCACTTTCAGCAAGCAAAGTTGTCTCATCAGTGTATTGCATGTTGTTAATGATTCTTCCTCCAATCCTAATGCCACGTTCTTCTTCATATAGTCCAGCTTCTGGAATTATTTGCTCAGCATACAGATTGAATAAGCATGGGGAAAGGTTACACCCCTGACACACTCCCTTCCTGATTTCAAACCATGTAGTGTTCCCTTTTTCTGTTTGAATGACAGCCTCCTGGTCTATGTACAAGTTCCTCAGGAGTACAATTAAGTGTTCTGGAATTCCCATTCTTCTCAATGTTATTCACAATTTGTTATGATCCACACAATCAAATGCTTTT
>NW_006923225.1:18499-19144 GCF_000298275.1 Orycteropus afer afer | reverse complement strand
TTGACTTCTTCTTTACCAATTTGGATGCCTTTGATTTCCCTTTCTTGCCTTATTGCCCTGGCTAGGACTTCCACCACAATGTTGAATAGAAGTGGTGATAGGGGCATCCTTGTCTGGTTCCAAAAACCAATTTCTAAGCAAGGTCATACTTATACATGCAGGGTTAGGACTTCCAATTATTGTTTGGGGAGCAATTAAATCAGTAACAGTTGGATACCATCTTTTAGGGCCAAAAGTGTTTCCTGGTCACCCTGATGAGGCAGGGCAGGTGATCTTGTCACCTGTTGGAGGTGCAGCTCACAGAGGGATTAAAGGTGGTTGCTGAAGTCCTGAATATATGAGTAAAGAGGTCCTGCATCACCAGCTCCATGTTCTGGGGCATGTTTGAGGTGGTTTGGACTCACATTTCTATAACTATGCAGTGAAGGTGAGGTGAAGGAAGAACATGGCGGTGTGGTAGGCCATTGCCTGGAATCCCCATGGATTGTCCCACGTGGTCACAAGTGGAATCTCCCACGTCCTGCAGGGAGGCACAGAGGAGGGCAGATGGCCGAGCACTCTGTAGCCAGATCTTTAGGGCCCAGAGGCCACAGGATACTGCCGGCATACTGAAATGACTCCTGAGGAGCAGAAATGTGTTGATGG
>NW_006923225.1:9760-15844 GCF_000298275.1 Orycteropus afer afer | reverse complement strand
CCACCAGGGCTTCCTTTTTTCTGCCACAGACTCTCTGGAATTCGTAAACATTTCAAGCTGGAGGCACAGATAGATAGATTTAAAATATTTGCAAGGATGACAAAATAAATGAGAGAAGTCATTCACAATCAAGGTGATGTAGGCTAAATCAATCCCAAATACATTTAGATAAATTTTGCCCAAAATGGATGAGATTGTGATTCTAAAATCCAACTATGGCTATTTCACTAATGGAATTATTGCATTTGGCAGTATTTCCACCAGCATATATTGGCATATTTAAATTGGCCAGATGGGCTCCATGAACCCTAGTTGCAAATCTGCCTGCTTACCACCTATAAGTTCTTTTCTTTGTCCTCATTCAAATCAAGAGACTCCACACCCACAAAAAAGTCCACTGCCATCCAGTTGGGTCGCACTCAGAGTGACCCTAGTCTTCATGTCAGTTTTCATGGGAGCAAGCTGCCACATTTTTCTCCCCCAGGGAGGCTGGTGGGTTCAAACTGCTGACCCTTTGTTTTGCAGCCAAGTGCTTAACCGCTGTGACACTAGGGCTCCATCATGAAAGTAAGGTAGGTTAAAATCCACCCCCCCAAATACAACTGACATTTAATTTCTAGAATGTTCTAACCTATCAGGTAATCTGGGATGCGGTTTATTCCTTTTCTCTTCTCTAATTTCTGCAGCTATCCTCTCCATGTTAACAGAGGTAGTCAGACCTGATTTTTGTGATTTTTGTCCTGTGGACTGAGTCTTTGAGGGAAGAGAAGGTGTCACCATGGCTTACCTGGTAGCTTTTTGACAATGTCAGTTACAAAGCATCTGATATCTGGAGTGAGAACATCCTTAATTCCTATTATGGTGGCTATGATGGTGGAGCTACATCACCGCTATTTCCCCGATGTTAATAGCACCAACAGCACTCACATGGAAGTCTCCAACAACACCGCTTCTTCTAGGAGAAGACCAGGAGGCCAGCTGAGAAGTCTGCTAATGAACTGCCCCAGGAAAGTGTCCTCTGGGTGTTTGGTTGTCCTTGCGGGTATGAAAGAGATAAATGCTTATCTTCAGCCTAGCATCAAGCCTATGTACTAGCACCAATGAAGAGCTACCCTGTGTTTCTAGTACATTAGGGTCTGCAAGCAAACTAGGTGCAGAGGTTGCCTCTGTATTTGAAATCATTCCAACTGATGGCTTTACAGTTACTTTTGAAGGAGACTTTGCACATCAGCCAAAAATCTTCTCATCTTCTGACATGCTGGCAGTGCACATAGATGATCTCTCATGGTTGCTGATGTCTGTACATTAAAGGTCCACCACCCTGACCTTCCTATACAGTCCCTGGCCCACCCGGTCATGGAAACAACTGTGACATACGTAGGCAGATAGGCTAATCAAAGGGGGAGAGGGAAAACAACATGTAAACAAAATGCCCTTATGCACACCTTGCTGGAAATTGTTAGGAAAATTGCTAGTCCATATTTCGAAGTGTAGTCACAAGACTTAGAGACACAGTGATTCTTCATAACAAGGTCTTAGATGGTCACTTCCAGCATCTCTACTTTCCTTTAGCTGCTTCTCACTCAGATGTTGAGGTGGCTCAAGGAGTCCCGGGCTGAGCCTTCAGACTTACGTTCTTGTTCTTGTTCTGACACCAAAACCCCTGGCGTTTTGGTCAAGTCCCTGACATACCTCACCTTCAGATGCCTTCTCTCTAAAGTGAGAAATTCCTGTGGCTGACCTCTGAGGTTCCCGCCGGCTTCAATGCGAGGCCTTTGCATTTGTTCTACTTCCCAACCCATCCTCAGATGGAATTAGCACCCTCTGCCCACCACTCCCCCACAGGGCTACCCACTCCCTGCCTGAGAGTGGGCTCCATAAGGCTCCAGCAGGTATGTGCCTCGGTCACTGATACGTTCCCACAATGTTTTAAAAATAAGCACTTGCTCTTCAATACGGCTTATACTTGCTTATTCACTTCTAATATTCTGCTGTCTTTTCTACGCCTGCTCTTAATCCACTCCACAAATATTTGTTGATGACCTAATCAGCTGCTTCTTTGTGATTCTCTAATTCCTGTGTCCCTTCAGGGTCTAACTCAGCTTCAATGTTTTCACTGAGCTCCCTGACCATTCCGTGTCTGGTGCATCTTTGTCTCTCTTGACTTTCTACCACGTACAGAGTGGCTGTCATATTGTTATGGACCTGAGAATGCAAATTTTGGACTCATGATATATATACTACTATATCATTCTCCAGCAGTTCCAGTTTTCCCAAGGAGTGTGTGGATTCTCCAGACAGGGATATAGTGACATATGTTCTCTGAAGCTCCTCCAAGCCATGTAACACCATAGTGGACACAGATGACAACCTCAACAATGTGACATGAGACATTATCTCTTACTCATGTGTACTCACACATGCTCTCCCACACACATACTCACTCACATGCACACTTACATACACATATACACTTACACACCCGCCTGGATGGCACATCACTATCCAGGCATCTATTCTTGTAACAACTGGAACATAACAAAGGGGGAGGTAATACAGACACCCGGAAGTGGTCCCTGAATGTTGACCGAATTGGCTGGAATAAAAGTCAATCTGTAATTTCTGGAAGTACAAGGCCGGGTGGATTGTCCTAGCTCTGAGTTGGGCCCCTGGTGTGTAAAGGCCTTTGCTGTCCATTTCTTCCATCATTTTTTTCCTTGAGGGAAGCCAAGTGGTTTGAAGCTATCCCAGTGCACCAAGCGTGTTGACCTATCTCCTTCATGAGCAGTCCTGTGTGAAGAACTCACATGGAAGAAGTCACACGGTGTCCTTTTTGAGATTATAGGTTCTGGGTAAGTGACAAATATATTTAGAAAGGGTCGGAGGTGTTGTCTGCACAATGTTCGGAGTGTACAGTTAGCATTTGCATCTTTTAGGCCAAAATGCCCGATAGGGAAATGCTGAAGAATACTAATAACTGCTAATAAATAACTGAACGAGACTCTGTCTCAGAGGGCAGCAGCAGCTACACTCGCAGGGACTACACAGGCACCCTTGATTTATGCTTCCCTTCTGAGGAAACAATGTAAGCAGGTTTCCTGACTACATTTTTCCTTATTCCCTCAAAAATTTAAAATTCAGAGTGAAATGAGAGAGAAGAGAGATTTTTAATAGTTTATCTTACGTCTACTTCATCTAAAGAAACACTATGTGGAAAATCTCAAAAATAATTCAAGGTAATGAGTCAATTGTTTCATATTTTATATGGTTTTATAGCAAAGATCCTATTAATGCAGTAAACTTTCTATGAAAAGAAGCATTGTGCAAGTAATTTGTGATTAAGAAGATGACAACCATAGAGTTATAATTAATATAAGGCCGAATTCCCTCTCAATAAGCTATCCTCATTAGAGAAAATTATCAGAAGAGATCATTGCATTTGGATTTTTATCTCTAGGTTTCGTAATGAAAGAAGAAACATTCTAGAGCAGAAGAAATGAAAATGCGGGCTTTCTCTACTAACAGGAAGTGCCTGGTTTAGAGGTCTGCTTTAGGGCACTTTTAGAATGTTAGACAATAATGCCGGAGATATTGATACCTGCCCTAAGCCTGGTAGGAGACGGTGGGATACGTGGCGCAGAACATGAGCAAAGACCACAGTTCCGAGCTGAATGGAGCCTTCGACTCTCTGAGTGGCTGACCTTCCAGATGATGACACTGAAGGTCAGGGAGTGGCTCTGATCAGGACGAACTTTCACCGAGACTGAGAGTTCAGATTTCCTCATTGCCAGAAATGCAGTCTCTTTGCAACTATTTAAATTGATAAATGGAAGGTCAGTGAGTGTTTCTATGCATGTTGTTGTTGTTATGTGCCGTCGAGTCGGACCTGACTCATAGCGACCCCTCCTTGGGTTTCCGAGGCAGTATCACTATGGATGTAGATTGCCCCATCATCCTTCTGAGGAGTGGCTGGTGGGTTTGAACCGCCAGCCTTCTGGTTAGCAGTCAAGTGCCTTAGGCACTATGCTACCAGAGCTCCTATTTCTATGCTTACCTGAAGAAAATAGTGACTTGTTGCCTGAAGTCAATTCTGACTCATAGTGACCCTACAGGACACAGTAGAACTGCCCCAGAGGCTCCCCAAGGCTGTAAATCTTCACTGTAGCTGACTGCCACAGCTTTTTCCCATGGAGTGGCTGGTGGCTGTAAACTGCCAACCTCTCAGCTCACAGCTGAGCACTTAACCACTGTGCCACAGGGCTCCTTAGTCAACATACAGACATTGTTTATTTCTTGGTCAACAGATTGCTATAAAATATACCTTTCCCAGAGCAGTTACTTTCGTTGCCCACCAAATGAAGTGCGGACTCCCCAGGTTCCGATAACCAGTGCCGGCCATAGCTCTGTAGCCTCCCTTTTGCAGAAAGTGTCTGAGATTTTGCCCAATTTGCTGGAAAACCCGCCAGTGCGCCATGTGTCAGGGCTGCTGGAGAAGACAGGAGACTCCGGGGTCAGAGCCAAGCGGCTTCTCCTCCTTGCACAGCGGGCAGCATGAGCTCGTGTCTGCATCATCTCCCTGGCCCCTCCGGTACTACAGGCAGGTCCTGCACACACAGCGGGTTTGCATCACACCTGAGGGCCCCCAGGATAGGAAACCTGGATCTCTTCCAACAGGCTGCAAGACAACATGCCTTTGGCCAGGAGCGAAACTTTATCTTTATTGCACTGGACATAAGCATATCTTCCTTTTCCTTCTTAGAGAGGTAGTTCACTATATTCCAAGGCTGTTCGCCATAGAACTGTGTCTGGGAAGACAGCCTGGAATTAAAGGATGGCGGTGCTCTACTCAGGAGTTGTGCAGAAGCACCAGAGAGCCATGGAGAACTGTGACCCAGGGCACTGCTCGCTCTGCATTCACTAGTGGAGCCTTCGTTTGCCAGTTCTTCCTCCTATTCACCCACTCTGCCACTGACTCAACACATGTGCCGTCTCTGCACCGTGAACTGTACTATCCTGCAAAACTCTATTCCAACCAAACTCTTCAGTTTCTGCTAAACAGCAAAACATAGCAAGAAAGGGGTTTTCAAACCCAATGGTAACATTTCTTCTGAGGCAGTTGCTTCAACATAGCAAATCCTCTGCACTTATTTCTACTTATTGCCCTCCCCCCCCCGGCTTCCCTTGGGAAACAGACACCATGCTGGATTCTCCGTTCACTCTCTTCTGAGTCTCACAACAGGAAGTGAACAGCTCCTGTGGTTGAGTCACTGCACGCTGGCAGTTGCCCTCATCACCGTCTTCCGGAGCCCTTGCTCCCTTTGCGTTTGTCAGACTTACTTACGTTTTGGCCCCAGCTCCCTATCCTGGAGTGTTGGTCCCAAGAGAAGACAGCCAGCTGACTGGGTACTTGGTGCTTTTTTTAATACCCTGTAGCAACTTTGTAGCCAGTCTGCTGCTCATAATTATAAATCACATATTAATTAAAATTGATATCCTTTGAATTTGGTCTCTTTTGCAGCTGGGCTTTTGCTATGCAAATTAGAGTAATTAACAAGTAGTTACATAATTTATCCCATGTTTTCTATACATTTGTACTTCCATAGGGAGGTTTCAAATATATATATGTATAGATACATATATAGACACTTGTAGATTTATGAAGATATATATATGTGTGTGTGTGTGTGTGTGTGTGTATATATATAGAGAGAGATAAGAGAGACAGAGCGAGCGAGCCCTGGTGGCCTTGTGGTTGAGCTCTTGGCTGCTAACTGAAAGGTCAGCAATTTGAACCCATCAGCTGCTCTGTGGGAGAAAAAGGGGACAGTTTGCTTCTGTACAGATTATGGCCTTGAAAACCTACAGGACAGTTCCACTTTGTCCTCTAGGGGCGCTGTGAATTGGAATTGACTCCAAAGCAGTGGGTTTGGTTTGGGCTTTGCTTCTGTGAAGACTGACAGCCTTGGAGACCCTGTGGGCAGTTCTACTCTGTCCTCTAGGGGAGCTGTGGGTCAGAATGGACTCCACGGCAGGGGGTGTGGTTTGGGCTTTGCTTCTGTGAAGATTGACAGCCTTGGAGACCCT
>NW_006923225.1:0-9660 GCF_000298275.1 Orycteropus afer afer | reverse complement strand
AGAATGGACTCCACGGCAGGGGGTGTGGTTTGGGCTTTGCTTCTGTGAAGATTGACAGCCTTGGAGACCCTGTGGGCAGTTCCACTCTGTCCCCTAGGGGCGCTGTGAGTCAATGGTATACACACACACACACACACACAACACACACGTTGTTGTTGTTAGTTACTATTGTGTTGATTCCAACTCATACTGACCTCATGTGTGCAGAGTAGAACTTCCCCATAGGGTTTTCAAGGTTGTGACTACACCCATGGGTGAGTTCAAACCATTGATCTTTCAGTTAGTGGTCAAATGCTTACTGTTAGTACCGCCCAGGGATCCCTCTATCTCTAATATGTATACATGTGTTAATAGATGGGGCCGACTCGATGGCAAATAACAACAACATCTATAGCTACGTCTACATGTCTCTCCATCTCTATACTTTCCTCATTCCCTCTTCCCGTGATAAGATGATTGTGCTTGTTAAGACTGAATTCAGTAATTCAGGACCCAAGTTCCTAACAACTCAAGGGTCAAAGATGAAGCACAATGGGCAGCAGAAAATAGAAATGAAAATATTGTTGTTGCTGTTGTTAGGTGCCATTGAATTGGCTCTGACTTACAGTGACCCAATGCACAAGAGAATGAAACACTGCCCAGTCCTGCGCCGTCCTCACAATCTTTGTTGTACTTGAGCCCATCACTTGCAGCCACTGTGTTGATCCACCTTGTTAAAGGCTTGCCCGTTTTTGCTGATGTTCCACTCTACCAAGCATGATATCCTTCTTGTGAAAATAGTCCCTTCTGATTGAATAATATAAAATATTATTTTAATACTTGAGACATATTTCAGCAGCTTATAGAGGATAATATCTAACATCAAATACTTATCTTTTAAATGAGTCACAACTTCTGAGTTGAGTATTTATATTAAGATTTTCAGGGAAAATATGAAAAAAACTTAAATGAAATAGGAGAAAGAAATGAAAATCACAGTGAAATAATGATGTATAAAGCAAACAAAATATAGAGGTGACTATCTATACCTTGTGCTCGTACTTGGAAAAGATGAGTAAAGGTAATAAAGTAAAAATACAAGAGAAGGTATTCACCAATGTGAAAACATAAGAAAGGCAAAAGTTATCAGCATGCTTTATACCAAGAAATTCAAGAACTCCTTGAGGAAAACTGGTTTCAAAAAGGCAATAAAAATAAAAATGTACCAAAACTGACTTTAGATGAAATGGAAAACCTATAATCCACAGCCATCAAGGAAATGAACCCATTATTTAGAAATACTATCTCCACAAAAACACCAGACAAAGAAATGCTATTTAGAATGGACATTCTAAGTAAACTCTTTCAGAAAATAAAAAATTCCAATTCATTTAAAAAATCTAACATAAGCTTTATCAAAATCCAAACATGAACAACACAAGTAAAGAAAAGTATAAATGAATCTCCTTCCAAACAAGGGTTATGAAAACCAAAACCCAAAATAAATAAACCTAATCAAAGAACGTATAAGAAATTGGATATGTGATGATCATTTGGGATCCACTTTGTTTCGATAGTAAGTAATTATTGTAGCCAGTCATATTAAAGATCAGGGAAAACGTCCTATGATCGTCCTAATGTCGTTGTTCTCGGGTGCCATCAAGTCGGCTCTGACTCAGAGCGATCCTACGGACAGCAGAACTGAGCTCTGTCCGCCCCGGGCCGCCCTTCCGCCCTTGCCGTGCTTGAGTTCATCAGTGCAGTCACTGTGTCCGTCCGTCTCATTGAGAATCTTCCCCTTTTTGCTGACCTTCTATTTTGCTTAGGATAATATCCTTCTCCAGAGATTGGTCAGGAGCTCTGGTAGTGCAGTGCCTAAAGCATTTGACTGCTAACCAGAAGGCTGGTGGTTCAAACACACCAGCCACTCTTTGAAAGGAAGATTGGGGAATCTACTTCCATAGTGATACCACCTCAGAAACCCAAGGAGGGGTCGCTATGAGTCGGATCTGACTCTACAACAGTGAGTTTGGTTTGGTGAGGGATTAGTCTCTTAGATGACAATATAACCAAAGTACTTGAGATGAAGTCTGGCCACTCTTGCTTCTAAGGAACATTCCAGCTGCACTTTTTCCAGGGCAGATTTGTCTGTTCTGGCGGTCCATGGTATTTTCAGTATTTTTCACCAACACCACAATTCAAAAGCACCAATTCTTCTTCCTCAGAAGGAAGGTCGGGCAGTCTACTTCTGTAGAGATGCTGCCTCAGAAACCCAGGGAGTGGTCGCTATGAGTGAGGACCAACTCATCGGCAGTGAGTTTGGTTTTGCTTTTTAATTCTTCTACAGTCTTCCTTATTCACTGTCCAGCTTTCACATGTGTATGAGGTAATTGAAAACCCCACAGCTTGGGTCAGGTGCACCTTAGACTTCAAAATGGCCTCTTTGCTCCTTAACACTTTCAAGAGGTCTTTGGCAGCAGATTTGCCCAGTGCGATGCATCTGACTTCTTGACTGGTGCTTCCATGGGGGCTGATTGTGGATCCAGGAAAATGAAATCCCTGACAACTTCAAAATCTTTTCTCCACTTATGGTAATGCTGCTTGTGAAGATTTTGGTTTTCTTTATGTTTAGGTGTGATCCTCACTGAAGATTGTAGTGTTTGATCTTCTTAAGGAAGTGCTTCAAGTCATCTCCACTTTCAGCAAGCAAGGTTGTGTCATCTGCGTATCACAGGTTGTTAATGATTCTTCCTCCAATCCTGATGCCACGTTCTTTTTCACATAGTCCAGCTTCTTGGATTACTTGCTCAGCATACAGATTGAATAAGTGTGGAGAAAGATATAACCCTAGCATGCAGCTGTCCCTATTTGAAACCACACTGTATCCCTTGTTCTATTTGAAAGACTACCTCTTGGTCTATGTACAGGACCTAACATGTCACAATTACATATTCTGGAATTGCCATTCTTTGCAATGTTATCACAATTTGCTGTGATCCACACAGTTGCATGCCTTTGCATTGTCAATAAAACACAGGTGAACCTCTTTCTGGTGTTGACAAGTTGATGCCCTTTGTATGTGGCAGAGCAAAGTGTCAAGCATCCAAAGCACCCTTGGGGAGTAAAATGAAAATCTGCAGAATTGCTCTAACAGAATTCAAAACTTTTAAGAAGCACTGGTAAGTAACACAGGAGCTCAGGGGCGCAGTGCCTAAGGCATGGGACTGCTAACCAGAAGGTTGGCAGTTCAAACCCACCAGCCACTCCTTGGAAGGAAGGTTGGGCAATCTACTTCCATAGAGATACTGCCTCAGAAACCCAAGGAAAGGTCGCTTTGAGTCAGGATCAACTCTATGGTAGTGAGTTTGTTTTTGGTTAGTAACTAACATAGGATGTTGTTTGAGGAATGAACAGAGCCCTGAAGCAGCTTAGAGGGCATGGAACTAGGTGGCACAGCAGAGAATGCAGAAGTCGTTCATGGCAGAGTGGCCTTGTCGGTCAATGAGAACATAATGGATCTGACGATAAATGATTCTGGATCAACAGATAATGCATACATAAAAAAATGAAATCAAACATCACATCATTCACAGAAAAATCAATTCCAGGCAAATTAAAGTTTAAAATATGACAGGGAATTCTAAAATACTGTTAAAAGACAAATAGGCACATTAACTCATTTAATCTGCACAACAACCATATTATGTATAATTATTGTTATCTGTGATTTACTGACAAGCAACTTGCAGCTGGAGAGCCGTGATGGCACAGCAGTTAAGCACACGCTGCAAATGGAAAATTTGGCTGTTTGAACGCACTGTACCTCTGCAGGAGAGAGATGAGGCAGCTGGCTTCCACAAAGAAACCCTGTGGGGCAGTTGACTCCATCCTCTAGAGGTGCTGTGAGTCGGCACTGACTCATGGCTGTGGGTTTTTGGATAACTTACAGCTGAGAGAGGTAAGAGAGCCTGCTCAGCCCGAAGCAATTCCACGGTGGGACTGGGATTTGAACGCATGCAGTCTGAATGGAAAGTCCATTCTGTTAGATACTATTGTTAACGTAATAGCTCTGGTGGCCCAGTGATTAACCACAGGTGCTTCAAACTCTTCAGTGGCTTTGCAGAAGGAAAACCTGGCCGACAAGATGGCAGCTGAGAAAACCTGATGGGGCAGCTCTACTCTCCAGTGTGGTCACTATGAGTGGAAAATCCACTGGACGGTGTCCAGGATCAATTGCTGGAGTGTATCTTTTGATCTCTGGACATGGATGAATTTGCTAACCAGATACACAGCATTCGGAAATGCATGTACATTTAACTAAATTGAAATAAAAGTTAAAGAAAGTATGTTGAATAGAGTAAAAGGATATGTCTGCAATAATTTTGTGAAATTGTTATCCAAAGAATTTAAATATTTTATGATTTAATTAGAAAAAGACAAACACTCAATATAAAAAATAGGCACAAGACCCAATGGACATTTTATAGAAGGAAAAAGAGAAATTCAAAGTAAACTACAATGAAACAATTTTATTGAGATCAGTTTGGCAAAACATTAGACAATTTTGTGATGCCCTGGAATAATACTTCTTCCCTTTGTGGCGGCTGTTATTAGGTGCAGTCAAGTTGGCTCCAACTTCCGGACCCCTTCCATGCAACAGAATGTGCCCAGTCCTGAACTGTCTTCATGACTGTCGGTGTGTTTGAGTCCACTGTGGCACTAACTGTGTCAATGTCCTTCCCTGAGGGCCTCCCTCACCTTCCCCACCTTTCCACTTCACCAACATTGAGGGCCCTTGCTAGTGATCAATCTTTCCTGATGATGTGTCCAAAGTAAGACAGTCTCACCACCCTTGCTTCTAGGGACCATTCTGGTCTTCTTTCTTCTAAGACAGATTTATTTGTTCTTCTGGAAGTCCACATTACATTCAACATTGTTTGCTACTGCCACAGTTTGAACACTTCCGTTCTTCTGTTTTCTTATTTCATTGTCCAGCTTTCACAGGTATGAGGGAATTGATAAGACATGGTTTGGGTCAAGAGACTAAATGAGCTTAACCATTTGGTTATGATTTTGGCTTTACCCGAAAGAGGCTAACACATTCATCCATGGTCACAGCCCTTCCTCTGCTACGTGTGAGCAGCCTCATCCATGAAAATGTGATGCAAACCACGTATGCAATTCAAAATCCCCTGGTAATCACATGAAATAAGTACCTAGATATAGGTAATGTTAATTTTAATATATATTTTATTTAACTCAATATTTTCAAAATATTATAATTCCAACATCAAATCAACATAAACATTATCAGCAAGATATTTCATGTTTGGGGGCAATCTTCAAAATGTGCAAATTGCTGTTCCTTTTAGTTTTTATGGTTATGAAACATATCAATAACAGCACAGATGCCAGTTCTGCATTTGTCACTTGTCCCACTCACTGAGACCGACTGCATCCATCATGCAGTGCAGCCATCAGCAGTTTCTCTCGTCACATTTTCCATCCGGAAAAACCCAAGCTCAGTGCTGGCTAGACAAAGAGTCCTCTTTTTATCCTTCCCTCTCACACCCAGTAACAACTGCTCACCCCTGGTCTCTGTACATCTGCCTATTTTCACTGTTTCATAGCGTTTTCACAGTTCTTCTGTGTATATTACATGTATATTGCAGTGCATCTCAACAGACCGGTGGCATTCCAAGGGCTCGAGAGCCACACGTGTTAGCTGCATATTGGAGAATGCTGCTTAGAGGTGTGCTTCTCAAGGTGTAGTGTGCACACAAGTTCCGTGGCGGCCCTGGTGTCTCAAAGGTTAGGGCTCAGCTGCTAACCCCAAGCTGGCAGTTCAAACCCAGCCAGCAAGGCCACAGACCAGTCCAATGATCTCCTTCCCGTAAGGGGACAGACAAGAAAGCCCTGTGGGCGGGCCTGTTCTGTCACAGGGTGTTGCTATGAGTTGCAAATCCGCTAACTAGCATCTAACAACAAAAATGTTGTCCACGGTGCTGTACTTGTTCAGTTTGTGCGTCAGCTTGGCTGGGCCTGGTTGAGTGGCTGGGCAGCTGGATGTGTTCCTCCCATGGTGAGCCTGGTCGTCAACCCCATGGTGGAATCTATTGGAGCAGCTGAGTAGTTGCTTTAGGGATGTGGTCTGCTTCCTGTATGTAGGGAGCAGCTTTGACGAAGGTCTCCAGCTTATGGCACGCTTGAGCCCTGCATGTGGCTGGGCTGTTGCTCAGTAGCCTGCCACGCTCTGCTGATCGTGGGACTTTCCGTGGACTTGAATCAACAGCCTGCCATGTGGTTTGATAATATCAGGACTGTGCCTTTTCACTTGTCGACCTTGGGTTTGTTAGCCTCAGCAGCCAGTAGCTGCCTTAGTGAAGAGATGCCTCTAGCTTCAGTGGGCCAGGAGCAAGAGGCAGAGCTGAAGCCCAAGGTCGAGGGGCTTTGCCCCAGTGCCTGGCACTTTGAAATCAGACTTCTAGCTTTCTAAACTATTAGAGAATAAACTCCTGTTTGTTAAAGCCTTCCCATTTGTGGTATATTCCTGTCAGAGTGGCACTAGGAAACCAGAACAGGCACCTAACAAACACATGAAGAAATTCTCATGTTCATTACCCATTCTTACTGCTGTCGAGTCGGATATGACTCATAGTGACCCCTCCTTGGGTTTCCGAGGCAGTATCACTATGAAAGTAGGTTGCCTAACCTTCCTTCCGAGGAGTGGCTGGTGGGTTTGAACCGCTAGCCTTCTGGTCAGCAGTCAAGTGCCTTAGGCACTATGCCACCAGAGCTCCCTTTAGAGAGATTCAAATCAAAACAACAAATATCATCTCACATTAGCACCAATAGCAAAGTTCAAAAAAAAAAAAACAGAAAACAAATGCTGGTGAGGGTGTGGAGGACTGGAATCCTCTTGTGCTGCTGGTAAGGCTGCAACATGGTGCAACCATTGTGGAAAATGATATGGTGCTTCCTTAAAAAGCTGGAAATACAAATACTGTATGATTCAGCAATCCCACTCCTTGGTATAAGCCTTAGAGGAATAAGAGCTGCGACACGAGCAGATATATGCACACTCATGTTCATCACAGCACTACTCACAGTAACAAAAAATGGAAACAACCTAAATAGCCATCAGCAGAGGAATGGATCACACACTATGGCACATACACACGACAGAATACTGCCCAGCATTAAAGAACAATGATGAATTTGTGAAACATCTCAAAACATGGATGAACTTAGAGGCCATCATGCTGAGTGAAGTCAGTCAATCATGAAAGGACAAAGAGTGTATGAAACCACTGTTATTAAAAGTTAGAAAAGGAGGTTCACAAAGAAAGACATACTCTTTGATGGTTACCAGGGGTGATGGTGGAAACAAAAGTAGCAGAAGAAAAACAGTGTCAAATGGCAGATTCTGACTGTGGGCCTGGCTCAGGCCTGGAACTCTGCATTTCTAACCGCTCCCAGCTGATGCCGATGCTGCTCATGGTAGAGTCACACTTGAGTGCTGCTGCCGCTAGGTGCTGCCCAGTCGGTTCCCATAGAGACGCCACACGCAGCGGAAGGAAGCGCCGTCCGGCCCGCGCCAGCCTCACACTTGCTGCCACGCGGAGCCCGCTGTGTCAGTCCATCTCCCCGTGAGCATCCGGAAGAGACTTCAGCACAGGCTGTGTGAGAACGAGCACGTCAGCCCGCTCATCACAGCTAGAGGAGCTGAAATAACTCAAGCGTTCATCAACGGTGCAATGCATAGGTGGGGCTGTAGGATGGAATTCAATTCAGCAGTGGAAATAAACTTTAACTACAGGCAAGGATGGAATTCACAATGTAATGTTTTGCTAAACCAGGCAAAAGGAAACGATTTATTGTTTAGAGATATTTTCATTCACAATGAAATTAAAAATAAAATCAAAGGTTTGATTAGCATTAAATTTGGCATAGTCGTTATCTTGGGAGAGTGGTTCAGAGGTGAAAGTAATTTTCTATTTCATAGCCACACATAACTTATTTTATTATTATTCATTTAATTGTGCAAATGAATCATGCAAAATATTACATAACAGCAATTAAAAAATGGCTGATGATGGAACTCGGGGAGAATAAGCTATGCCTTATTATTGTTAAATGTCATCGAGTTGGCTTTGACTCACAGTGACCTAGGAATCACGGAAGGAAACCCTGCCCAGTGCCGCCCATTCTCACAGTCACTGCTGTGCCTGAGCTCCTCGGTGCAGCCACTGTGGCAGACCAGCGCATTGCGGGCCTTCCTCTTTTTCGCTGACCCTCTACCAAGGCTGATGTCTTCCTCCAGGGACTGGTCTTTCCCTATGATGTGTCCAAAATAAGTGACCCAGAGTCTCAGCATCCTTGCTTCTAAAGAGCATGCTAGACATACTTGCCCCGAGACCGACCGGTTCACCCTGGCAATCACAGTGTGTCCATAGTTCATCAACACCAAGATTCCACTGTCTCCATTCTCCTCTTGCTTGTTGTCCAGCTCTCACATGCATATGAGGCAACTGAAAATACCATGGTTGGGTCAGGCACACCTTAGTCCCCAAAGTGACATCTTTGCTTTTCAACACTTTAAAGCGTTCTCTTGCAGCAGATTTGCCCAATGCAGTGCACTATTTGATAACTTGAGTGATGCTTCCATGGGCATTGACAGTTGAACCAGAAAGGAAATCTTCGGTATCTTTGCCATCGATCATGGTGTTGTTCATTGTTCCCTTTGTAGGGATTTCTGTTTTATTTACGTTCAGATGTAATCCATACTGAGGACTGTAGTCTTTTACCTTCATCAGCAAATGCTTCTAGTCGTCTTCGCTTTCAACAAAGTTGTGTTAAATGTTTATCTTAAGTTGTTAATGAGTCTTCTTCCAATCCTGATGTCACATTCTTCTATATATGATCCACCTATTCATATCATTTGTTCGGCATCTATATTGAATAAGAAATGGGAAGGAATATAGCATTGCTGTACATTTTCTCCTGTTTAAACCACATAGTATTCCTTGTGTTTTTCCTTCATCCATATACAGGTGCTTCATGAGCACAGTTTAGTGTTCTGGAATTGCCATTCTTTGCAATGTTATCCATAATTGCTCATGATCCACACAATCTAATGCCTTTGTGTGGTTGGCAAAACACAGTAAACTTTTAAGTATTCTCTGCTTTCAACCAACATCTGCGTGACATCAGCATTGGCATCCCTCATTCCTTGTCCTTTTCTGAACTTGACTTGCCTTCTGGCACTTCCCTATCAATGTACAGCTTTAGCTGATTTTGAATTATCTGCAGCAAAATTTTTCAGAATGTGATATTAAAGATATTGTTCATTAATTTCCACATTTTATTTGATCACCTTTCTTTGGAATGGGCATGAATATGAATTTCTTTCAGTCAACAGACCTCCCGAAATAACTGAACATTGACCAATTATTTTTGGTATAGTGATTCTGTGTATTCTTTCCATTTTCTTTAAAGCTTTCCGCATCAAAGTTTTGCCATTGTTGTAAGGTGCCATCGAGCTCTGACTCATAGCAACCCTGTGTACAACACAACGAGACAGTGCCTGATCGTATGCCATCCTTACAATCCTTGCCATACCTGAGCCCATCATTGTGGTCATTGTGTCAGTCCATCTTGTTGAGGGCCTTCCCCTCCTTT
>NW_006923224.1:56491-57062 GCF_000298275.1 Orycteropus afer afer | reverse complement strand
TTGCACATTTCATTATAATACTTTACTTTGTTTTCTTGATCTGCCCTGTGAATTCTTCTGTTCAGATTTTTTTTTTTTTTTATTTCAGCATTTCTTCTGTTCACTTTAGCTACTCTACATTCAAGAGCCATTTTCAGAGTCTATTCTCATATCCATTTCGGTCTCTTCCTCCTTTCCTGCCTTTTTAATGACCTCTGCTTTCTTCCTATATGATGTTCCTGATGTCATCTCACAACTTGTCTGATCTTTGGTGATTGGTGTTCAATTGATCAAATCCACCACTCCTCTGTCAGTTTGTCATACCGTGGCAGCTTGCATGTTGCTGTAAAGTTGGAGAAATTTCAAATACCATCAGGGTCACCAACAGTGGAGAGGTTTCAGCAAAGATTCCAGATGAAGACAGACTGGGAAGGACGAGGCAGTCCCACTACTATATATATATATAGTATATCCTACAGAAATAGGAACCATGACAGGAATAGATATATGCACATCCATGTTTATCACAGTGTTATTCGTAATAGGAAAAAGATGTAAACATCCTAAATGCCCATCAACCTATGAATGAATA
>NW_006923224.1:51278-53941 GCF_000298275.1 Orycteropus afer afer | reverse complement strand
GAAACTCCAAATAATAGACAGGTCTATCAGGTGAACAATAACACTAAGGAGGTACACAGTCATTAGAACCATTAACAATTTGAGATCACAAGGTCACCATTTGCCCAAGGACAAAGTTCACAAGGCAGAAGCTGTTTGGAAAGGAGGAGAAATAGAAGTGAGAAACAGGGAGGAAGTGGAATGAGTGATACTACATTAAGGAGATTGCAGTCAATGACATGAAGCAAAATGTGTACGAACTGTTGAATGAAAAACTAATTTTCTCTGTAAAATTTCACTCAAATTACCATAAAAAGTTAAAAAGAGAGAAAAACTTAGAAATGAAAGGTTGATGAAATTAGCTGACACTGACATGAAATCAGATATTATGAATATGCTTCACAAGTTCAAAAATGTAAAGAAAAAAAGAACATGTTGATAAGAGAAAAAAGAATATATAAAAACCTAAATATAACTTGTATGGGTAAAAAAAGTACAGTGTCTGAAATGAAAAATAACAGTAAACAATTGGCAGAGAGAAAAGCATTGACTATGAAGACATAGAAACAGGAACTACACAAGAAACACAGAAAGAAGAAAGACTATAATAAATGAGCGGAGCACTGATAACCTGTGGTCCAATATCAAATAGCCTAATGTATATAAAATTGAAATATGGAGAGAAATTGGGATGTTTTCTTTGAGGAAATAGAAGCTGAAAATTTTCCAAAAGGGATTAAAACTATAAACCAAAAATTTAAAGAGACTCCGTGAACCCAAAGTAGAAAAATAAATAAAAAGGAAATCACAACAAGGCATACTATACACAAAATTCTGAAAACCCATGATAAAAAGGAAATCTTAAAATCAAGCAGATGAAAAGACAGTAAGCACAGAGGAACAAAGACAGAATTAGTGGCACATTTCTCATCAGAATATATGCAAGACAGAAAAAAATGACGTGACATCTTTAAATATTGAAAGAAAAATCCAGTCAACCTAAAATTATCTTTCAATATTGAAAGAAAAATAGAGATTTTTTTCAGACCAGAAAGTAAATAAGTAAAGGCAAGAATTCATTGCTAGCAGACCTTTATTACAAGAAATATTACATTAAGTTTTTCAGGCAGATGAAAAATTCTTGTTGTTGTTGTTATGTGCCTTTGAGTCGCTATTAGGCAGAAATTTGGAACTACACATGAAAAATGAAAAAATCTGAAAAATGTACAAAAAATATTTTTGCATTGCATTTGAAGTGGTGTAATATTTGAGGGTAAACTTTTATGAGTTGAAGAACAATCAATTAAAAATGAAAGCAAAGAAGTAAATCTAATAACCCAAAAGTTATTGGAATCATAGAAAGTAATTAACATAAAAAAAAACAAAAAAAAGAGAACATGGGATTAAAAACAAATGGCAAGACAATTGATTAAATCAAACTATATAATTAATTAAGTTCAATGTAAATAGTCCAAAGAAAAATATAATGAGTGTCAGATTGGGCAATGAAACAGATCACTATATCCATCAACAAAAAACTAACTTTAAATATGTGTTTAAAAGTAAAAAATATGATAAAAATATATATCATGCAAATACTTAACATAAGAAATTGGCCACAATATATAAGACAAGTAGAATTAAAATAATGAATATTATCTGGAATATAGAGAGACATTTCATAATGATGAAGTATTCATTCATAGTCTTTCAAAATACTTGAAGAAAAAATTGATAGAACAGAAATGAGAAATATACAAATCCAAAAAGCAGGTGGGGATTTCAGAAATCCTCTCTCAGAAACTGATGGAACCAGAAGGCATGAGATTAGTAAAGATACAGAAACATTTGAGTAACGCTTGGGCTAGTTGACAAAATTGACATTTGTAGAACAATCTAAGATACAAGAGAATTGAATGTATATTATTTTCAAGTACACATAAATTATTCACCAAGATAAATCATATTTTGAGCTGCATAACTAGTCTCAATAAATTTAAAATAATTGAAATTATAGAAAGTATGTTCTCTGACCATAGTGGAATGACACTAGAAACCAGTAACAGAAAGATATATGAGAAGTTCTCAAATATTTGGTAACTAAATAACAAATTATTCAAATAAATACATCACAGAAAAATTTGAAAACATGTTCACCTTAACAAAAATGAAAACACATCAAAATTTATAAGATAAGAGTTATAATTTATTGGGAAACTTGTAGCATTAATTTCTTATACTGAAGACGAAGAAAGATCTAAAATCAATTATTTAAACTTCCACTTTCTCACTGCCATGGAGTCGGATCTGACTTAAAGCAACTCCTCCTTGGGTTTCCGAGGTGTTATCACTACAGAAGCAGATAGCCTAACCTTCCCTCCCAGGAGTGGCTGGTGGGTTTGAACCGCCAACCTTCTGGTTAGCAGTCAAATGCCTTAAGCATTATGCTACCAGAGCTCCTAGCTTTCACTTTAAGAAACTACAAAAAAATAAAACAGAAGTAAGCTGAGGGAAAGAAATAATCAGCTTAAAGATAGAAATAATTAGCAGAAAGAGAGAAATAATAAAGACCAGGAACCAGTGAAACAGAGACAGAAAAATAGAGAAAAATTTAGAAAATCAAAAGCTTTGTTTTTTAGATATTTGTAAAGATCAATAAAGTTAATAAACTTCTAGTCAGATGG
>NW_006923224.1:49100-50613 GCF_000298275.1 Orycteropus afer afer | reverse complement strand
CTGACTCTATGACAGTGATTTTTTTTTTTTTTTTGGTGTGTGTGTGTGTGATTTGAGAAAGGATTCTTTCAGGCCCAGGAAATGAATTGTAGAGACCTAGCACGTGATCTCATGTGGCTGAAAAGAAGGTGTGGGGAAGTAGTAGAAAAGAAAGGTGGGACAAAAGTTTTAGGCCAGATTACTGAAGTCTTGGAATTCTATATTAAGGAACTTCAGCTTTAAACTGTCATCAACAGGCAGCCATTGAAGACTTTTGAGGAATGGAAAGAAAAGCGCTCAATTTCTTCTTTGGAAAATTATTCTGAAAGGAATATAAATGGTGGATTTAAGAAATAAGTCTGGAAGGATGTACAAAGACAAATTTGGAGAAACAGCCAAAAAGGTTAATTGCCTGTATGAGTCAAGAAGGAGCAAGAACAGTATATTTCCAGTCATTCCAGCTCAAAGTCTGCAAGTCATTTAGACAGCACTTTTCCATCACGTCATTTACTAGTCAGTCATTAAATGTCATTATTTAAAATCTTTATATCTGTCTTAGATAAACAATTTGCCTAGGTAAAAATATTCACCCGAAGAGTTTAGAAGCATAGCCTCACAGATTTACTTGATCTAGTTCTCTTGCAAGAAATGCTCTCTGCTTACTTTGATCACCTTTCCAAATCTCTTCTGAATGTACAGAAACTGTTATCTTCTCACAGGCCCTGATGGAATAAGAAGGAGTGTTTTCTTAGTTATGTGCATGGACTTTGTGTTGTTGTGGTTGTCATGGACTCTAGATCCAGATTATTTGGGTTTTCATCTCAGTTTCTCTACCTAGTTGCATGCTCTAGGCTCTATGGTTTGGTTCCCTTATTTGTAATATAGGAATAATAATTGCATATTACTAACAACTGATGATGGTGATGATAAAAATAATAGTATATGATTCATAGATTTTTAAATTGATTTTGTTATTACCCTACTTGTTACTTAGAATAGTGCTTGCCATACAGTAAATAATATAAATGCTGTTATTATTTCACTTAATCACAGTGTGTTGAAAACCCTCATGACGTGTGCTTTCAATCTTTTGCTGCAATGTGGTACTTCGAGCTATTATGCTTTGTGAAATTTCTCCTATTGTAACTTGTCATGGTTCTATATCTTGTATCTTGAATTACTGCCTTTGGGTGGATGTGTTTCTTCATATTTTTTTAATACTACCTGTCAAAATATTGGACATAGATTTAATAAATACTTAGTAAATTATGAACAAAACATGATTTGAAGCCAGAGCATCTCTAGGGCTTTTTTTCTAATCCAAGGAGAAACATACCTCATTAACCTCAAACACAGACCCATTAGCTTTTAGCAAAATTTTTAATATCCGAAGAACAGAAATTTTGTCTCTCTTAAGAGTAACCACTTTGGGATCAATTGTGCTGAGAAACAATATGTTCCCTGGGGGTCCTGGTTCTGAAGAAACTAATGAGGACCTTTTGTTGTAATCTTGAAGAACAAAAGTTAAATTGAT
>NW_006923224.1:45817-48075 GCF_000298275.1 Orycteropus afer afer | reverse complement strand
CCATCTTCTTTTGATGCTTCCTGCATCATTCAATATTTTGCCCATAGTAAGAAACTCGAGGCTTAAATTTTTTCCTCAGTTCTTTCAGCTTGAGAAATGTTGAGCGTGTTCTTCCCTTTTTGCTTTCCAACTCTATGTCTTTACACATTAATATTGAGGAAATAATAGGTTACAAATCAGGTTGAGGAACATTCAGAATACAATTTTTTGATCGTGACAGCCTCCCTTTGGCCATGCCCTCAGGCATGCCTGTCTTTGGCCCTTGACCTCTTGGTCTGACCTTTGCCCTGTTCAGGCAAGTGTTACAAAGCTCTTTTAGTTCTGCAGGTAGGTACACCTAGGTGCAACCCCCTCCAATGGCAAGCCTCCTGCCCAAAGGCACTCAGCTTTCTTTTTCCATGGGCCAGCAACCCCACTGCTCTGTCTTGTGCTGGTCTCTCTCATGGTTCTGCTGCCTCCACTACTGCCATCGTCTCTCTGCTGGGCTCTCTGCCATCCTCTCTGCCTTATTTGTCTTCCAAATCTCTGCTGGTCTCTCAGCCAAGGAGGTCCAGAACAGGAATCTTGGGTCCAAGGACACCTCCAGGCCTTCACTCTTGATGGCAGTGAGATTTCCCTCTTTCTGCTTAAGGGAGGGCTCATTTTAAGCCTAGTAGGATGACAAAACTACCAATCCCCATATTAGAGTTCCATACACCTTATTTCCATGGTCCCATCCCCATAAGAGCTGGTGATTCATACCCATCAGCCACTCCTCGGAAGGAAGGTTGGGAAATTTACTTTCGTAGTGATACCACCTCGGAAACCCAAGGAAGGGTCGCTATGAGTTGGGTCCAACTTGACGTCACATAACAGCAACAGCAACAACCTCCATAAGCATTCCATATATCTTACTTACATTGTTATCAAACTATCCAATCCCCTTGGTAGGCCATAATCACCTTACCCTTACATAGTTCCACCCAGTACTCTGCTGATTCACAATGACAATGGCTTTAAGAACCATGCCAAGTAATTCACTGCACCACAGATACATACTATCAGCATAATTTATGATTGTTGATATTGACCTTGATGACCTGGCTGAAATAAAGTTTGTCAGATTTCTTCATTGCAAAGTTCCTATCCTCTCCTTTCCATATTGTACTCTTTGGAAAGAAGTCACTAAGCACAGCCCACAGAGAAGAGTGCCTTATGATCTAGAACAGAAGTTAGATGACTATCTTTCATGAACCTGATACTACCCAGCTGCTCTTGGTTCTTGCATGGTAAATGGGGCTGGCTAGATATTCTTCCTTTTAATCTTGACAATATCCTTAACTTTTCTTATCATTATCCAAAGTAAACAATAAGATTCATAGACACAGACTGCTTGCTAAGGATTCACAACTCAGGTAAAGTGATAATCAATCCAACTTCTAAGTGAATACACACATTAGTCAGATGCGTACTTATATTAATCATCAGTAGAGAAGATAGAGAATATTTAGTGGAGTTTTGATGTGTCTTAGAGATTTTAAGTGAGGGAACTAGAAAGGCCCAAGAGAATAGAGGCTTCTTTTCCCTGAATATTTTAGAAATACAAAGAAGCTGGTACTCATCCTATGGCCATACCCTTATGTGAACTATCAGGAATACGGTGAAGATAAAAAGTATATTTGACCAACTTGATAATGGTTAATAAACATAATAATAGTTGTAAATATACTGTGAAAGTATAAAAACACAGTTTCAAAATTATAAAACATGAAAAAAACAAAAAGACTGCTTATCATTTAATGGAAAGAATTCAAATTACTAGGTCTAAGTTACCTGCATGGTTGCTAACTGTTTTTTACTCCTCTTCCTCTTCTCTAGTTCCATCCATTTTTTTTTTTCCTCATGCTATATTTGGGTTTTGTCTTTAGTAGTCAGCTTATGAGGAGCTCTGTTAGCGTAGTGCCTAAGGCACTTGACTGCTCACCAGAAGGCTGGAGGTTCAAACCCACCAGCCACTCCTCAGAAGGAAGGTTAAACAATCTACTTCCATAGTGATACAGCCTCAGAAACCCAAGGAGGGGTCACTATGAGTTGGGTCTGACTCTACGGCACATAACAACAACAACAACAACAACAACAATAGTCAGTTTATGTTAACCAACCAAATGCCCTCAGAATGTCCTTACCAAATGAATTGGTTTGATCAATGCTGTCAACCTCTAACATTCTTAGCTCAAAGGATAATGGAACTCTGGATAGTTGAAAAACTTACCCAGCCA
>NW_006923224.1:44127-45523 GCF_000298275.1 Orycteropus afer afer | reverse complement strand
TTTACTGTCTTTGGCTTCCCTGGGTGTTGTAAATGGTTAATGTGCTTGACTGCTAACTATATATATATATATTTGAAGGTTCAAGTCCACCCAGATACACCTTGGAAGAAAGGTCTGCATTCTACTCTTGAAAAAGTAGTCTTTGAAAATCCTATGGAGACAATTCTACTCTGACACACATGCAGTCAGGATGAATCAGAACCAATTCAATAGCAACTGGTTTTGGTTTTATTCACTGTCTTTGTAATTATCCTATAACCACTTTTATTCAGTCCTGAAAAATGGACATTTTAAAATGAGAAGGAGAGTTTTGCAATTTTCTTGCAGATCACTTTTTATGCTTCAGTAAAGAATCTTTAACTACTCTTGAACAATGGGAGTCTAGATAATGAAATATTCCTAGGTTAGAAACAGACTGTGGGCTGTTAGAATCTGCATCATGGGAAGGTCACATAGCCAGAGATAAAGCTTTTTATTTTTTTACATTTCTGCTTTATGATATCAGGTATTTTGGGAATCTAATCTCAGATGCATGCATTAATTAAAGAAACCATTCTTTAATTAAATAATTAAATAGCTTGACTTTGGTTTTCTGATTAAAAGAGAAAAGTGGTCAGGAGAAAATTCAGCTTGATAAATATACAGAATAGAAAGAAACCTCATGTTTGGCAAATTCATGAAAGATACTCATGAGTTATTCAGATTTACTTAACTTAGCCTCAAAGCATCAATAGTCTCTTAATGCTTAGTGAGAAATGCAATCCTTTTTAAGGTGTCTTTGAAAGCTTGTTTCACTTGCTTATTTCAAAGCATATAAATGAATGGATTGAGTAAAGGGGCAACTGAAGTAGTGAGCACTGACACAACCTTATTAATGGCCACTCCTTCCTTGGCTGAAGGTTTGATGTAGATGAAGATGCAGCTGCCGTAGGTGATGGAGATGACAATCATGTGGGAAGAACAGGTGGAAAAAGCCTTTTTCCTTTGTTGGGCAGAAGGGAATTTTAGAATGGTCTTAATGATGTACGTGTAGGAGAGGACTACATGTACTAGGGTAATAATGAGGGTCAGCACTGCAAAACTCAAAACAATTATCTCTATAAATACTGTGTCTGAGCAGGTTATCTGCAAAATAGGAGATGCATCACAGCCAAAATGGTCGATTACATTTGAGTCACATAATTCTAGCTGGAGACCCACACCAAGAGGTGGGAGGATGATCAACAGGCCAGCAACACAACAACAGAGAAGAAGTGTAGTGCAGACCCTATTGTTCATGATGGTCATGTAATGCAGGGGTTTGCAGATGGCTACATAGCGATCATAGGACATGGCTGCCAGCAGAAAAAATTCAGTTGCTCCAAAGAGGACAACGAAAAACAACTGGGTGGCACAG
>NW_006923224.1:40651-43737 GCF_000298275.1 Orycteropus afer afer | reverse complement strand
TAAATATGAATCTTATACTTACACATCTCTGATAAAAACCACATTTATAAAGATGTCAAAAAAGAACTCAAAACAAAACATGAATCATATGTCTTGTATGCTGGTTTTCAACAAAATTGCCTTGTGGTAGATTTTATTTGTTCTTATCCTGAGAAAATACTGACACTTTAAAAGTTTTTCCCCTCCCATTCTCCTCTTTTTTTTTTTTTTTTTACTTTTCACCACTTTATTGTTCCATTTTCCAAGAAAAGCATGTTAAATAGTATTTTATGTTGTCATGATTAATTCCCAAAGCAGTACATTCATTTAAAAAGGTTAAGTCAGCTCTTTACACTTAAAATTATCTCTAAATAAGAAGAGAAAAAGTTTAAGATATGAAGGTGTGTCTTTGTTTTGCCTTTCCTGTATCAAGTAAATGAAAACATTTCTAACCTAATGATGGAATCCGGTGAGATAGAATGTTTCTTGCAGTAGTGTTTTGAAAATTTTACTGGGGTCTGAAAATAAACCTGATTAGTGTTGTCATAGCATTTTGGGCCATAACAGAGCTTTCTGTCAGCCTGATTGACTTGGGTGCTCTTCTCAGCAGCACCAAGCCTTCAGAATCTGTCTCAGATACAACTTAGTGACCTCCCTTTTCAACAAATTCTGATGTTCCTCAAGTCATCTCTCCCCATTAGCTTACCAGCCAGTCCTCTATCTGTGCTGCTTACTTTCTCTAAGTTCTTAATACATGTAACTTGCTCAAGCAACATCCTGGAGCACACTGCCCCTACGAACTGAGTTTTGTAAACAAATTTTGAAAAATCCACTTTTTCCCTAGAATTTACCATTCTTTATCAGTGTGTCCCACCATTTCATACCTCCCTGTACTCTACTATTTTGTTTTCTCAGGAATCTCATTAGTTAGGGGAAAGGAGGGTTCAGGAAGATCCCATCTCCTTGTTTTCAAAACTTGCCTTCAGTGAAATTCACATTGTGAACAGCTGCTCCCAAATAAAGTCCTGTAAAAGAAGATCTGGTAAATACATGTTCATTGGGGATGCCATTAGTTAAAAATAACAATATATTGGCTCATAATATGTCTTTGTGATAGGTCAGTGGGAAGTGATTTTTAAATGAGCAATTTTAGGCATATCATGTTTATAGAGAAATCCTACCTACCCAATTCTACCCAATGTGTGTATTCTTAGTTGAGAATCAAAAATGAATTTGTTTACCTTACTTCTCTTCTTTTGATCAAGTAAATAATCAACACTCATTCCTTCAGACAAGTATTTAATGAGCACTTAAGATTTACAGAACATAATATCAGAGACTATAGATCCAAGCACAAACAAGTTGCTCTTTCAATAAGTTTTCAAGCTTCCAATGGGGATAATATTTAATTTTAGTGCATGTTTAGTGACATAGTAAGATGAGATAATAGTGAAAATGCAACTTTGGATTTGGGCAATAAGTATTCCATGCTTTTTCCTTGACAATGACTCTTAGTTATACTGGTAACTGTTCATATTTTACTATCTTCAGTCAATTTCTCTAGGATTTTTTCTGTCTGCTAACTGGCTGGTCGCATAGTGCCTAAGGCATTTGACTGCTAACCAGAAGGGTGGAGGTTCAAACCCACCAGCCATTCCTTGGAAGGAAAGTTGGGCAATCTACTTCTGTAGTGATACTGCCTCGGTAACCCAAGGAGGGGTTGCTATGAGTTGGGGCTGACTCGATGGCACATAACAACAACAACAACAACTGGCAACGTCAGTTGTTACCATAAGTTGAGTTAGCAAGGTGCGTTGCTCAGTGTTCATGGACATGATGATAGACAAGGAAACCCACCTTAGCTCATACAAGAGATGATTTACTGGTGTGGTGGTATCTTGCCAAGTACTTGCCAGGAGAAGACTCTGGTAGGTCAAACTGAGTAATAGGTCAGGCTCATTTCTGGCCAGGAAATTCTTCTTCCTACGTTCCCGCCTCCCTGCCTCTCCATCTCCACCCCATTCCTTCCTTTATGCCTTCCTGCCTGCATCTTGCCTACTTTTTTCCATTCTAGGCCATCTTCTATCTTTGTACTGGCTATTGACATTCTCACTCCAGCTTTCTCCTTCCTAGGAGGTTACTGGGCTCAAAAAATGATTATCTGCTTCTCCTTACCAAAACTCTTATCCATTTATTATAATAGAGAACACTTGTGAAATCATTCACTTAGTATTTGAATCCTCATTAATTTAATGTATTAAATACCTAAATCAGTAACATAGTAACCTTCATGGGAATTTTGTTTTAATTCCTGAAATTTATTAAATCAACACTACTTACAATAATGCAGCTAAGCCTGTGGTGTCAGATTCTTGTCAGGCTACTTCCTCTGGGCTTTTATTCCACCAGCAAGCATACAGCTCTTTCTTATGTTGGGAAAGTTTCCCTGGGAGCCTAAGAATTATTCATGTATTTATTTTTTAGTTTGAATCCATTTTAACAATTTCATGAAATATTTGTTACTACTTTTCTCCTATAAGTAGTGTTTTCAATTAATGTAAATGCATAATACCTGATGACTTAACCTATGCAAGACTACCATCACTTTAGGAAACACCGGAGTGATTGAGGGTCAGTTTTTCTTCATAGATTTCCTATTTAAAAAATTATTTTTTGTATCTCAGACACTTTACTCTTACTTATATTTGGATAAAACCTCATTCATTCTTCATTGAGGACAAAGGCTTCCCCTGGACTGAGATACTTCAGGTTTAAGTAGTGCCTGAAGGTCCCCTTCTCTTCTGCCTTCTAACAAGTGGCAAAATGATTTAAACAATATAGATAATAAGGTCAGGTAACCTGTAAGGTAATTTCTAATTGTCACGTTATTTTATTTCTCAGAAACTGGAGGGTATTACTGGGAGGAGGTTCTTTTCCATTGTCCTTCCTATTTTCATCTCTTAAGTGGTATCAATCTCCTCACCTGATACTTACGGCTGATCCTGTCAAAGGATAAAATGATCATGACAGGACGTTTGAATTTCATATTCTTTCAGAATAATAGTATATCAGAAATAATTGTTGACTCCCTTTCTGCAATATCAATC
>NW_006923224.1:38286-40216 GCF_000298275.1 Orycteropus afer afer | reverse complement strand
TTAAAAGAATTTTGCATGGCTCTTCAGAGAGATCTCTGCCCACCCCCAAGTCCTTCTCCCAGCTCGCAGTTGCCTCCTGGTAGAAGGGAGTGCAGCATTTGTGGAGGAGCTGGAAGCTTCAGGTAGCCTGAGATAGCACTGCAGCTAGTGTGACCTGGGGCCAGTTAAGTAGGAGCAGGTTTCCGAGGGACCAACGCACACACACATACACACACACCCTCTCACAGGCAAGTCTTTCAGTAGACAGTATTCACCTACATTTTCATTGTTCCTGATGTACTGAAGCCAGTGTCAGCCTCCTGTTCTCTTGCCAAGTCTAAAATGGCACCAGACCCTAGATTTTCCAGTATGTTCTTAGTTCAAAAGGATCCTGGACAGGAAGGCAGGTTAACCTGCAAATATTATAAGAGCAGCATTTCTTCTATATGTTCAGTTTGCTGCCAGGGCATAGGGAACATCTGAATGAACAACAAAGTAGTCCTTGGTGACCCAGTTTCAAAAGTTATTAATGAATCAACAGTGGAATCAACAACACAAAAATACATGGAGCAGTGGGAACAGTGTCCTCAGAGACAGGAGGGTGGTCTGACATCGTGTGATTTCCACTTTGACTTCTTCATCAAATCTATATTTCTTCTAGTACTCAGCATTGTGCTTATACATTTATGATATAAATCTCTTATAACATAGAAAAAAATTACTTTAATTTTACATAAGAGGAAACTGAGCAGCAGAGACTGTCTCCATCTAGACTTTTATATGAGAGGAAAACACTAATTTCTTTTGCAGTGTAGATTTTGAACAAAAGTTTATCTGAAGTTTATCCTCCTCCTCAGTACGCTAGATCCTTTCCCCAATTCTTAAGAGAACTACTAGCATTAAAATCCACGACTTGATGTTTTCTCGTACAATCTGGCCCATGTTTTCATCCTATCCCCTCCCACTTATATGTTTTCAAGTACTTGAAGCTATATAGAGCTTTGCCTTCCAAGTCTGGAAAATAATTGTCTGATCCTAAGACATGATTCCTGTTTTGGTAAGGATTATTATTTCCCAGTAAACTTGAGTAAAATATTCTCTTTGACCACTGCTGAAGCAGAAACTGGTAATTTCCTGTCCAGCATTTTTTTTTTTTTTTCTTATTCCTTAGCAACTGGGCCTCAATTTTATTCAGGGTGGTAAAGTGGCCAGATAAAATGCTACCCAGCCTCCCTCACAGCTGGTACAACCAAATGACTGAGATTGTGGGCATTGATGTATAAGCTAAAGTTGCTATGTGTGATTTATTTTTAAAATGAAGTCAAAGAACTTGGGCATGGCTTTTGGGGGGATTTTTTTTCCCTCATTTCTCCTTCTTGTTTACTACAATGTAAACATGATGAATGGAATCCAGTAACAACCTAGGAACATGAGGTAACTCACTGACTAGAAAAGAGATGCTAGGGATGGTAAACGAGATAGAAGGAATCTGGATTCCGGATGACTGAATCTACATCTGAAGATGCTCTGGTGGCATAGTGGTTAAATAATCTCAATCTATAAGCCACTCTGCAGGAGAAAGAGGAGACAGTCTGCTTCTTGCTTCTGATAAGATTTACAGCCTTGGAAACTTTATGAGGTGGTTCTGCTCTGTCCTGAAAGTGTCACTATGAGTTGGAAATGACTCAATGGCAATGGATTTGATTTGGTTTGCTTTTTTTTTTTTGAATGTACATCCAGACTTCTAGATGAGAATTCAAAACTAAAACTCACTGCCATCGAGTTGGATCCGACTCATAGTGACCCCTCCTTGGGTTTCCAAGGCAGTATCCCTATGGAAGTAGATTGCCCATCTTCCTTCCAAGGAGTGGCTAGTGGGTTTGAACTGCTAGCCTTCTGGTTAGCAGTCAAATGCCTTAGGCACTATGCTACCAGAGCTCCCTTTAGATGA
>NW_006923224.1:36692-37581 GCF_000298275.1 Orycteropus afer afer | reverse complement strand
ATATTATCTCTCTTAGTAAATATTCTGTGAAAACTTTAGAAAAATTCTTTCCTTTTTGGTTGAAATAAATGTTCTTTTGATCATATTTGCTGGTGGTAGTATTCAAATTTTTTATATACTTAGTGAATTTTCGGGTACTGGTCCAATCAAAATGAGCCCTGGTGGTGCAGTGGTTAAGAGTTAAGCTGATAACTGAAGGGTTGGTGGTTCCAACATTAGCTGGAGAAAGGGGCTGCAGTATGCTTCTGTAAAGATTTAAGGTCTTGAAAACCCTATGGGGTAGTTCTACTCTGTCCTACAGGCTTGCTATGAATTGGAAATCCACTCAACGGCAGTGGGTTTTGGTTTGATGGGTTCAATCAGAAAGGAGCCTTGGTGGCACAGTAGTTGAGCCTCATTGCTAACCAAGAGGTTGGCAATTTGAAACCCCCAGCCACTCCACGGGAAGAAGATTTGGCAGTTTGCTTCCATAAAGGTTAAATAGACTTGAACACTCTATGGGACAGTTCTACTTGGTCCTAGACAGATGCTAGGAGTTGGAATTGACTCCATGGCAACAGGTTTGTTTATTTTATTATTACTTTTTGTATGCCATCAATTATTAAGATAGGAATGTTCCAAATTTTGCCTATGGTTTTGTATTTTTACTCTTTGCAGGTTTTCAGTTTTTGCTTCTGTTTTATATGCATAAGCAATTATGCCCTTTGTAAGATTCAAACTCTTTTTTTTTAGTAAGAATGACACTCTTGTTAAAAAAAAAAAATGTTTTTGTTGAGAATATACACAGCAAAACACCCACCAATTGAACAGTTTTTACACGTGTATACAATTCAGTGACATTGATTACATTCTTTCAGTTGTGTAACCATTTTTTTTTTTTTTTTTTTTT
>NW_006923224.1:0-592 GCF_000298275.1 Orycteropus afer afer | reverse complement strand
GATCACTCCTTTCCTCCCACAATGTTTAGTAGTGTCAGCTTTTGTTAAGTCTGCTTCCCTATTGCATAGATCTGTTTCTGGACTTTCTATTCTCTGGGACCACTTTTCTATAGTAGTATCAATATAATTTTGTTCTTCATTTTCAAGACGATTTTGCTTGACCTTTGAATTTCCATATTTATTTTTAAACAAAATCACCAATTCACACAAAAATAATTTGCTAAAATTTTGATGGAGCTTGCTTTTAATCTAAAGGTAATTTTGGGGTAGTTTACATTTTTAGGGTGTTGAGTCTTCCAGTCCATGAACATGGTATTCTCATTCATTTATTTAGTTTTTACTTAATGCATTTCAATATTCTATAGCTTTTGAATTTTTTGTGTGTGTTTAGAATTATTGCACATAATTCATTAATTATAAATATTGATTATTTAAGGAGCTCTTGTAGCATAGTGCCTAAGGCACTTGACTGCTAACCAGAAGGCTGGCGGTTCAAACCCACCAGCCACTCCTCGGAAGGAAGATGGGGCAATCTACTTGTGTAGTGATATCCTGCCTCGGAAACCCAAGGAGGGGTCTCTATGAGTCGGGT
>NW_006923223.1:47329-56877 GCF_000298275.1 Orycteropus afer afer | reverse complement strand
GTTATCCTCTGAACTACAGATTCTGAAGCTACGATCACCCCTATCACTGTCACCCTTTTGTAACTGCCTGGAAAACTTTCTTGTTGTCAGGTGCTGTCCAGTTGGGTCCAGCTCATAGAGACTCCATGCACAACAGAAGGAAATGGCGGCCTGTCCTGCACCACGCTCACAATCTGTGTTTGAGCCCATCACTGCGGTCACTGTGCCAACCCATCTTGGTGAAGGTCATCTTCTTCCTTCACGGACCTGTCCTTCGCCAGCGTGATGTCCTTCTCCAGGGACGGGTCCCTCCTGACAACATATCCAAAGTGTGTGAGATGAGGTCTCCTCTCAGTGTCCTCACTCTGACTGTAGTTCATCCAAGACGTTGTTGGTTCTTCTGACAGTCCACGGTGTATCCACATTCTTCAGCAGCACCCTAATTCAAGGGCACTTATTCTTATCTGGCCTTCCTTGTTCATTGTTCAGCTTTCATGTGCACGATTGAAAATGCCATCGCTTAGGTCAAGTGCACCTTAGTCTTCAGGATACCATCTTTGCTTTTTAAAACGTTAAAAAGGTCTTTGGCAGCAAATTTTTCTAATGGGACAGGTCATTTGATTTCTTGACTGCTACTTCCATGGGTGTTGATTATGGATCCAAGTAAAATGGAATCCTTGACAACTTCAGTATTTTCTGCTTTTATCATGATGTTGCTCATTGGTCTACTATTGGAAAAACGGTATTTCCAGTGAATAAGTTGTTGGTCTTGCAAAATGCAGAGTTCTGTCATGCAATCTGCAACATCATTCCTATCACAAAGGCCCTATTTCCCAACTTCCGATCCTTCCTTTGTTTCCAATTTCCACATTCCAGTCACCAGTTATCAGTGCATCTTGATTCCCTGTTTAATCAATTCCAGGCTGCAGAAGTTGGTAAAAGTCTTTAATTTCTTCATCTTTGGCATTAGTCATTGGTGCATAAATTTGAATAATACTCTTATTAACTGGTCTTCCTTGTAGGCGTATGGATATTATCCTATCACTGACAGTATGGTGCTTCAGGACAAATCTTGAAATGTTCTTTTTGATGGTGAATGTAACACCATTGCTCTTCAATTTGTCACTCCTGACATAGTAGTACATATGATTGTCTGATTCAAAATGGCCAAAACCAGTGCATTTCAGCTCAGTAATGCCTAGGATATCAATCTTTATGTGTTTCATTTCACTTTTGACAGCTTCCAATTTTCCTTAATTCATACGTTGCACATTCCATGTTCTTATTATTAATGGGGGACTCCTTGGCTTCCCACCTCCTTCTGCCTTGGGTGGGGGCTCTCTTTTTTATTGTGTGGCTCATAAAAAATTATGGATATCATTGAGAAGAATGGGAATTCCCAAACACTTAATTGTACTCATGAGGAACCTGTACATAGATCAGGAAGCTGTTGTTTGAACAGAACAAGGGGACATTGCATGGTTTAAAATCAAGAAGGAAGTGTGTCAGGGTTGTATACTTTCACCATGCTTATTCAATCTGTATGTTGAGCCAATAATCCAAGAAGTTGGACTATATGAAGAACATGGCATCAGGATTGGAAGAAGACTCATTAACAACCTGTGATATGCTGATGACACAACTTTGCTGAAAGGGAGGATGACTTGAAGCACTTACTTACGAAGATTGAAGACTACAGTCTGGAGTATAGATTATACCTCAATACAAAAAAAACAAAAATCCTCACAACTGGACCAATAAGCAGCATCACGATAAATGGAGAAAAGATTGAAGTTGTCAGAGACTTCATATTACTTGGTTCTATAATCAACACCAATGGAAGCAACAGTTAAGATATCAGATGATGTATAGCACTGGGCAGATCAGCTGTGAAGTACCTATTTCAAGTGCTGAAGAGCAAAGATATCTCCTTGAAGACAAAGGTGCGCCTGACACAAGCCATAGTATTTTCAATAGCTTCCTATGCATATGAGAGCTGGACAATAAATAAGGAAGTCTGAAGAAGAGTTGATGCTTTTGAATTGTGATGTTGGCAAAGAATGCTGAAAGTACCATGGTCTGCTAAAAGAACTAACAGATCTGTCCTAGAGGAAGTGTAGCCTGAATGCTCTTTGGAAGCAAGAATGGCTAGACTTCATCTCATCTACTTTGGTCATGTTGTCAGAAGGAACCATTCCTTGGAGAAGGATATCATGTTTGGTAAAGTGGAGGGTCAACAAAAAAGGGGAAGGTCCTCAATGAGATGGGTTGACAGTGGCTGCAACTATGGGCTCAGGTACAGCAGGAAACGTGGAGCTGGCCCAGGTAGGGCAGTGTTTTGTTCAGCTGTACATAGGGTCGCTATGAGTTGGAGATGACGGCAACAACAACATTATTAATGGATGTTTGCACGTGTTTCTTCTTATTTTGAGTTGTCCCCATCAGCACGTGAAGCTCCCCAAATCTTTATTTCATCCAAATCATTAAGGTCAACTCTACTTTGAGGAAGCAGATCTTCCCTGGTCATGTTCTGAGTGTCTTCCCACCCAAGGACCTCATCTTCTGGCACAGTATCAGACAATGTTCCACTCTACCCACAAGATTTTCACTGGCCATTTTTTTTTTTTTCAATTTTAAGAGTTTGTTTTACACTCAACATTACATGTACATTTAGTTTCACTCCCCATGTACCATCCCCAACCCTAAGCCAGTCTCCTCCCCTCCCTGCCCAGTAACCCTCCCCCTGTGCCCCTCATAGTTATGTTCCTGTCTGTCCAGTATTACCTCCCTGTGAATGTTGCCCCTCTGGTGCCCTGTGCTCGATTGCTGCAAGGGGTGCATTTCCATAGAGTATGTGGGTGCATCATCCTGGATTGAGTGGTCTCCATGTACATCTTGTTAACTATTGGGCTGAGAGCCAGCCCCTGGGAGTGAGTTTTATTCCTGGTGCAGAATGCATTCCAGAGCCATAATATTGGGGCTCTCACCAAACTCCATCTGACCAGGAATTCTAGTCATTATTGAGTTTTTGGATTCTGCTCCATGTTTTCCCTGCCACTCTGTTCAGCATCTCCAGCTTTGTTCTTTCCCGAGTGGTTCTGGTCCCAAGGGCCATTGTGTCCTAGGGCGGATTGCTTCCAAATGCCCTTTTTTTTTTTTTGCACTCTTCTTCTCTTCTGCCGTTGGGAGACCGTTAGGTGCATCTTAGATGGCCGCTTGAAAGCTTTTAAGACCCTAATCACTACTCACCGATGTAGGGTGAGAAGCAAGGCTTTTCTGTATTTTGTTGTCACCGGCCAACTTTGTAAGAAATAGATTTCCAGCTCCTTTTTCCATATTGGTCTTAGTCTGGAAGCTCTGCTGAAGTCTGTCCACCATGGGTGACCCCGCTGGTATTTGAAATACCAGTGGCATAGCTTCTAGGATCACAGCAGCTTGCAGGCCATCACAGTACAAGTGGCAGATGAGCAGTGGTTAGAAACACACACGGTATTTCATCAAATACCTCATCACGTGTATCTCTCTATACACTATCCCTCCAATGGGAGGGCCCTGGTGGTTCAGTGGTTAAGGACTCAGCTGCTGGCTGAAAGGTCAATGGTTTGAATCCACCAGTGGCTCCGTGGGAGAAAGACTTGGTGATCTGCTTCCATAAAGATTTACAGCCTTTGAAACCCTATGGGGCAGTTCCACTCTCTCCTACAGGGTTGCTATAAGTCATAGTCAATTTGATAGCAATAGGTTTTTGTATCCAATAGTGCATAAGAAAATGCCCAACAAAATTAGCTGTCACGGTGATGCAAAATGAAATCACATCGACCAAATGAGTGGAATCCCGATTACAGAAACAGACCCACACACGTATGGGACTTTGCTTTGTGGCAGAGGTGGCATGTCAGTTCAGTGGAGAGATGGTAGGCTGCCCAGTGTTGTACGGAACAGGATTTTGTTGGGGGAGTGTTTAATTTAATTTTAAAATGTTCTTTTTACTGTAGTGAAAACAAACATAACAAAACACATGCCAACTCAACATTTTCTACAATTCAGTGATGATGATTTGAGTCTTCAAGATGTGCAACTGTTCTTGCTTGGATGAGTCTTTATGTCCAGAGCCGCCCTCTGCCTTGGGTGGGAAGGTGAACAGGAAGAGGGAGGCCATCATCATGGACTGTTCTCCACAGAACTGAGAGAAGAGATTCTCAGGAAATGGTTAAGAACCAGCAGGCCTAACTTGGTCAAGCACTCATCGTTCCCCAGGGCAGCTCTGGGACCTGTGAGTAGAGAACAAGGTCAGTGGTGGGAGGAAGAGGAGGACTAATGCCTCTCCTGACCTTCAAACACAAGTGCTCAGCCAAGGAGACCACCCCACTGCTCCATGCTGCACATCTAAGGAAAGTGGAGAAGATATAGGAGTGTTGGTTGGCTGGTTTTCACAGTAACTGGGGTTTCCATTGGTGTCTAATCGGGAAAGAGATCCTGAATATTTTTTATCATGGACTGAATGTTCCCACATGCGAAAGAAACATCCCACCTAAAATACCAACAGTGACCCTATCGAGAACATAGGAAGGTCCTCCAAGTAGCGTTGAGTGTTTAACAAGCCCTGATAGCACAAAGGTTAAAAGTTTGGCTGCTAACCCAAAGGTCAGGGGTTCAAACCACCAGACAGGGGAGACAAGACCTGGTGATCTGGTCTGATGAGGACAGGTGGAACCCCTCATACTAGAGCCCTTGGGTATCCTTCAAGCTAGGAGTTGAATTTGGTCCGTGTGCTTCACCTCTCAGCCAAGCGACAGACAGTCCTGTAAGGTGAACAGTAACAATACCAGGAGGGTATGTGCTTATCCAAATAATCAAGAATACAAGATCGGGAGGTCAGCGTTTGCCCAGGGGCAGAGCTCGGGAGGTGGGAGTGGATGGAAAGGAAGGAGGAAGGGGGCTGGGGGACGTAGGGAGGAAGTGGGAACAACGCTGTTACAGTGTAAGGGCTGCAATAAATGTAACAAAACAGAATGTGCATGGATTGTTCAACGGGAAAAACATTCGCTCTGTAAACTTTTACCCAAATCATAATTAAAAAAAAAAAAAAAGATCAACTCAAATAAATAAATAAAAGATTACAACTTAGGAAACCCTATGAGGCAGCTCTACTTTGTTCTACAGGGTCGCTATGAGTCAGAGTAGTCTTGGCAGCATATAACAACAACATAGCATCGCAAAAGCCCACGAGAAAGAGATGTGGTCAGTTGTTTTACCTGGTTCCACATGGAGACTCCTTCTGGCTGTGCCAGGCTTCAGCCAGGAAAGCCCCCATAATAACCAGAATGATGACAGACAGACCCAGGCAAGTGACGTTAAACGTGGTGTAATCTGTCGGAGTGGTATTTCGGGAAGCTGAAAGACAGAAGAGTTTAACGTTGGGTGGTGCAGACCGTTAAGTGCTCAGCTACCCAAGATTGGTGGTTCAAACTCACCCAGACGTGCCTTAAAAGAAAGACCTGGCATCAATCTGCTTCCTTTACAGCCTTGAAGACCCCACAAAGTACAATTCCACTTTGCAACGCATGGGTTGCCATGAGTTGGAATCGACTGTGCAGCAACTGGCTTGGCCTTTTTTCCCCAGGAGAACTATCCCTTTGCCTCTTCTCTAATAAATCTGTCAACTCTGGATCTCACGAGGCCATAGGCCCACCCGTGTCTCCTGGGCACCAACCAGTGTTGAACAACCAGGACACACTTGAGGTGAATGCAGGGAGAAAGAGGAGGAATAGACATTGAGGTCTCCTGGCCTCCAAACCTAAGTTCTCAGCCAGGGGCAAGGTGCCCCCAACTCACCATCCTCCACATCTAGGGACATCTGAAAAGATATGGATCCTTCAGGCCTGGAACTGAACTCACCCCCATGGCCCAACTTCAGGCAAATGATAGACAGGCTATAAGGTGGACAGTAACACCAGGAGGGCCCGTACTCCTTAGAACAATCAACCACATGAGATCAAAAGGGCATTGTTTGCCCAGCCAGAGAGCTCAGAAGGCAGGAAGGGATGGGAAAGAAAGAGAAGGAAAATGGTAACCACAGGGAGGAAGCGGGAGGAGAGCCATTAATGGCAGGGCCTGCCATCAATGTCACAAAACAAAATGTGTATCAACTGTTGAACGGAAGGCCAACGTGCTCTGTAAACTTTTACCCAAATCAAAATGAAAACTTTAAAAAAAGAAAAGAAAAAAAAATTGATTTGAGAGACACCTACACAGAGTACCATTTTCCTCTGCCTCTAGTATAATGGTTCCTTAAAGTTCTCAATTAGTTTAAATACATGGATATATATATATATGTAAATGTGCCTATTAGTCACAAGCAGATGGTGAGGATGAAGAAGAAGACTACTGTGCATGTTAAATATTGTAGGAAAGTGGGAACAATGAGACTAAAATATGGGAGTGACATGGGAAATGACCCAAGGATGTAGATAGACCAAAGGTACAAAGAAGGGAAATTAGGAATGGAACGGATGGATTTTGAAAGGAGATGATAGTGCAAGTGATGGAGAAACAAGCATTGAAGAAGAGAACCAACACTCTCTAGTTAAAGAAAATAAACTCTAAAAATCAAGAAAGCCTTACCTGTCACCCAGATCTCAAGACTATCACTGGGGCGTGAGGTCCAGAAAGGGGCCTTTGTCTGGTAGTAGACACAGTTGTAGTTCCCAGTGTCGTTGATGGTCACAGTCTGAAGGGAGAACTCTGCCACACTTCCTGCTGGTTTCTGCTGCTGTGTGGGTGCTGAAGTTCCTTCCTTCAGAAGGGCAACGTCATAACCAATGACACCGTCTGGCGTCTGGCACTGCAGGGTCACGTTTTGTCCTGCAGTCACCTCACGTCCTGGATGGGCTTGAAGGGAAGGCTTAGGTATAGTTCCTGCAGAGAGGGAAGGTGCAGAGGTAACAGAAGTTTTGGTCCACACTCAGCAGAAGTGGCTTACCAAATAAGGAAGGCAAGGGAGGGCTTACTTGTGTTTTCTTATTGATCTGTAGTAAGTTTTATGTATTAATAACCAAGTCCAAGTAAGCCCATGCATACCTCGCTTCCTGGTTACCCATCCCTGCCAGGGACTGTAATTTTGAAAAGAGGCTTTGATTCTGTAGGAAGATGCTGTGGGTTGGAGACAGACAGATGCCCATCATACCTAGAAGTAGAATCTGATGCGATGAAGAAATGTGAAATTGTTCACTACAGATTAGTAAGTAAGCACAAGTCATCCCGAGTTTACCTTGCCTATTGGGTAATCTAACCTAGCCCTTACCCTTGGTCCCCTAATAGGGAGTTCTCACAAACTGTTGATGATCAAATACACCTGACGGTCTTGATGCTGGGGTGGGAATTTCCCCTCCACAACAAGCCGTGGGCAAAACCCAGGCTCAAATTCTGCACCTGCCTCTCTTCACCGTCACCCACACTACACGGCACTGGAGACGCAAGGCCTTGGACTGGAGAACCACATGTCCTTCCAGAACACCTCCTCCTCACCTGTAACCAGAAGGAGAAGGACATCACTGCTCAGGGAAGTCCGGTGTCCATCACGGTATTCACAAGTGTACTCCCCGGAATCACTGTGCTGTACATCAGTGAGGAGCAAGTCAGCGTGGCTCTCTGTAGGATCAGGTGACTGTACGGGATCCAGGTGATATCCTCCCTTTCTGAAGGCAAAGTCTGCAGCCCTGGTCAGAGCCCAGCATCTCAGACTCACGTTGCTCTTGGGAGGGACCACCGAGCTGGGCCAGGCCCTGAGGATGGGCTTGGGGAGTGACCCTGGAAAGGAAGCAGAACCAGGGCTGGAGTCAACCACGCCCCTTGCTCTCAGGAAACCCAGAGAAGGAAGGAGAGGGAACAGCGGGGAATTCAAGGTGGACTTCAGTGAAGCAACACTCACCATGCTGCGAGTTGTATCTCTGGCTAAGACACAGATCTGTAAAAAGAATCCTCCATGAGTGGGATGCAGCCCATGGCATCTGCCTGCCCTGACCCCACAGTGACCCCCAGAGGCCCTTTCTGGGAAGTCACTGTTGTTAGGTGCAGTGGAGTCAACTCCGACTCATGGTGACCCTGTGTACAACTGAACGTAACACCGGCCACCCCTGCAGCATCGTGACAATAGCAGGGGGGAGCCCGTCGCTGCAGCCACCACGTCAGTCCATCTCATTGAGGGTCTTCCCCAGTTTCACTGACGTCTACTTTACCCATCATAGGATCCTTTTCTAGGTTGTGGTCCCTTCTGACAACATAAACAAATGATGAGTGACGGACTCTGTCTTTCCCACATCTAAGATGCATTTTGGCTGTGTGTCTCCAAGACAGATATGTTCGTTCTTCTAGCAGTATGTGGTACGTTCAATATTCTCTGCCAGCACCACAATTCAAAGCCAACCTGTGATATGCAGATGACGCAACCTTGCTTGCTGAAAGCAAAGAAGACTTGAAGCATTTACTCATGAAGATCAAGGACTCCACACAGCCTTCCGTGTGGGCTACACCTCAGTGTGAAGAAGATAAAAATCCTCACCAATAAGCAATAAGGGACATTATGTTAACTGGAGGAAAGACTGCAGTCATAAGGATTTCATTTTACTTGGGTCTGGCATCATGGCCCCACAGCCTGACACACTGACAGAGGTGTGGTGGACTGAATCTCTAAGCAAAGGGATCCTCTTCCTAATGTTCCCTAAATCCTAATCTCAAAGAGCAATCCTGGGTGCTGGTCTTCCGTCTCTCACATCCGCTCATACCCCTGAGCCACTGGGGCAAGTGTGGTTCAGTCCACAAGCAGACCAAACCACACAGGCAAGGCCAGCTGCCCTGAGGTCAGTTCCGACTCGTGTGAACCCGTGGTTGAGTTCAGCAGCGCTCTCTGGGGCTTTCAAGGCTGTGACCTTTGGAAGCAGGTCACCAGACCTTCCAAGGTGCCTCTGGGTGGGTTCAAACTGCCAACCTTCTGGTTTGTATCCAAGCACCTAACCAACTGTGCCATTCAGGGACGCCTACTGTCACCCCAAAATGTGGGCTCGTATGCAGAGCGACAGTTCAGTCACGTTGGTAGCAGAAGGAAGAGTTTATGCATAAATGGGGAACAGAGTTTCAGAATTCTCTGAGAGTCCACCCCGCCTCTAGTGGTAAATACAAGGTCAGTATAACTCACTCACTCACTCACTCGCTGCTGTCGAGTCAGATCCGACCCATAGTGATCTCTCCCTGGCTTTCCTAGGGGGTGTTTCTACAGATGTAGATTGCCCACTCTTGCTACTGAGGAGTGGCTGGTGGGTTTGAACTGCCAGCCTTCTGGTTAGCAGTCAGATGCCTTGGGCACTGTGCCACCAGAGCTCCCAAAGTCAATGTAGCTTGAGTTGAAGTTTATGATCTCGTGTACACATTCCATTCCCAAGGACCAGGGCTCTTTAACCATGAGAAGGACAAAGAGGGGCTGCTCAGTCATGACTGTGGACCTTATCTCCTGGCTCGGGAAGGCGTCCCCATCCCCACCAGGCGGGTTCGGCTTTTCTCTCCAGGCTGACCTC
>NW_006923223.1:17051-18667 GCF_000298275.1 Orycteropus afer afer | reverse complement strand
CTTTGCTTCTGTGAAGACTGACAGCCTTGGAAACCCTGTGGGGCAGTTCCACTCTGTCCTCTAGGGGCGCTGTGGGTCAGAATGAACAGCAATGGGTTTGGTTTCTTTACACAAGACAGCAGCTCTGCTCCGTAACACGTCATTGCCATGAGTCGGAATTGACTGATGACAGCTCAAACTCACTGCCATTGTGTCGATTCTGACTCATGACAACCCCCACTGGGTTTCTGAAGTGGTAAATCTTTATGGAAGTAGCTTGTCCCGTCTTCCTTCTGCGGAGCAGCTGGTGGATTTGAACCGCCAGCCTTCTGGTTAGTAGCCAGATGCCTTAAGCACTATGCCACCAGAGCTCTAACAACAATACTCACTAAACTCACTGCCGTTGAGTCAATTGAACTCATATCGAACCCTCCTTGGGTTTCCAAGGCGGTATCTCTAAGGAAGTAGATTGCCCAACCTTCCTTCCGAGGCGTGGATGGTGGATTTGAACCGCCAGCCTTCTGGTTAGCAGTCAAATGCCTTAGGCACTGCGCCACCAGAGCTCCCTAACAACAATACTAACCTAAAAGTCGATGGTTTGAACCCACCCAATGTGCTGCGGGAGACAAGGCCTGGCGGTCTGTTTTTGTAATGATCACCACCAAGAACACCCTCCGGACCGTTCTGCTCTGTGACACACGGGGTCATCATGAGTAGGAGTCAGCATGATGGTAACGGGTTTGGCTTTTTTGAGCGCAAAGTAAATGATTTTCTATCTAATTTCTCTAATCATAACATTCTTGCTATACATTTTTTTTTTTAATAGCTGCAGCCCAGAAGGAAGGCACCAGGAGGTAATTATTCCTGATCCTCACACGGACCTCTCAACTCCCACTGCATCCCAAGGGTCCTTTGCAGATCAGTGACTCACGGGCAGCCCCACCCTGGCCCCCAGCCCCCGCCTCTCTGAGCCCCTCTCCTCTCCAGTGCCCCCATCCTCTCCCTAAGACCTTCAGATACTTGAACGTGTGTCTGCTCTCAGGACCAGCCATTCCGAATGTCCTGGGCCGGGGGCCACAGGTAAGTGGTCAGTAAGAGAATCTTGGGTGGAGAGATCAAATCCGACTCCTGCAACCTGGGAACTGATTTTTTTTTTTTTTTTTCCTCTTGTTCCTGTGTAGATTTCCTCAAGCCGGAAAGGACATACCCCTCGGTGAGGTCTCCCTGTAGGAATCCCCCAGGAGCTCAGTTGGGAAAAGAACAGGTCCCTGGATGGCACTCATGGTTAAGCAGTTGGCGACTGGCTGGAAGGGTGGGGGTTCGAATCCCCGGACAAAGCCCTGACAGTGTGCTTCTGAGAGGTCACAGCCGTTGAAACCCTGTGGGCAGTGAGTTCCACTCTGCACACACGGGGTCGTTGGCTCTCCTCCTGGTTTGGTTCATATTCTCTGGTTCTTGAATATCTATGCTCCCAACTCAATAGATTGGAGGTCAGTTAACAAAGAAAATAGATTGTGGATTCTGGAATAGCTGGGTTCTGGCTACCAATGTCTACTAGTTATCACTTGTGTGGTCTTAGACAAGGTCCCAGGGTGTCCCAAATGGTTTGAGCTTGTCCACCAGCCACTTCTTGGAAG
>NW_006923223.1:11770-16556 GCF_000298275.1 Orycteropus afer afer | reverse complement strand
CCACTCTGTCCTCTAGGGGCGCTGTGGGTCAGAATGGACTCCAGGCAGTGGGTGTGGTTTGGGTTGAGAAGTGGCCAACTCTGGAAGTCGGAATTGACCTTTTAACTGTCTCTTTTCCTCCAAGTCTGAAGACTCAGGAAGCCAGCTAGGCCAAGTTGAACATGAGGTCACTGTCTGAGGCAGCTCCCGTACCCACCGAAGAGCCTGTAGGATCCGGTGAATAGGTGACTCTGAAAGTGCAGAGCAAAGTCACCAGGTGCATGGAGAAGGCCTTCGCTGGGAAGGGACCTGGGTTAAGACAGCTGAGGAGATTGGAAACACGGAAACGTGCTCCTCATCCACATTGATCAAAATAAACTTCTCTCTGTTTTGCTTCCATGCCTCTGAAACATTACTGGGTGTGTTTTCACAAAATTTGGTGGTAGATTTGGGATGGGGTGAGTTAAACGTGACTTAAAACAGAAAAGCAAAGGTTATTACCGGGGGTGAGGTGGAGGAAAGGGGGAGTTTTTTTGGGGGGCGTGTTATGGATTGAACTGTGTCCCTCTCAATATTTATGTTGTAAATCCTAGCCCCTACACCTCTGGCAGGGGGCCTGGTAGTGTAGCGCCTAAGGCATTTGACTGCTAACCAGAAGGCTGGCGGTTCAAACCCACCAGCCACTCCTTGGAAGGAAGGTTGGGCAATCTACTTCCGTAGCGATACCGCCTCGGAAACCCAAGGAGGGGTCGCTATGAGTCAAGGCCGACTCGATGGCACATAACAACAACAACAACAACAACAACACCTGTGGCAGGGGGCCTGGTAGGACAGTGGGTAAGCACTGGGCTGCTGACCAAGAGGTAAGCAGTTCGAACCCATCAGCTGCTCCATGAGTGAAAGATGTGGCAGTCTGCTCTCTTACAGATTGTAGCCTTGGCAGGAAGGGATGGGAAAGAAGGAAGAAGTGTGTTCTGGTTCCCTGGTGCCGCTCTGGAAGGAATATACCACCAATGGGACGGCCTTAAGAAACAGGAGTTTATTCTTACAATTTGGAGGCTTTAGGTGCCAGGCTCTAGGGGCTGGGTGAAAGCCCCTCAACCTTGGGATCCAGCTCTGCCTCCTGCTCCCGGCCCACTGGAGCTAGAGGCATTTCTTCACTCAGACACTTGCTGGCTGCTGAGGCTGAGAAGTCCCAAGGTTGACAAGTAAAAAGGCACAGTTCCAATGTTACCAAACCACACGGCAAGCCATTAACTTAAATCCGTTGTAAGTCCCAGAATCGGCAGAGCATAGCAGGCTGCTGAGCAACGACACGGCTACATGCAGAGTCCAAGCGTGCCACAGGCTAGAGACCATTCCCAAGGCTTCTCCTTCTATACAGGAAGCAGACCACATCCCAAAGGCAGCTGCTCCCAGTAGATTCCACCATGGAGTTGATTGCCAGTCTCTTCATGGGGAATAACTACCACCAGCTGCCCAGCCACTCAACCAGGCCTAGCCAAGTTGACACACAAACACAACTACCACAAAGGGAGACGGTAAAGATGGGGAGGCAGCAGTAAGAGAGCTGTTATGTTGTGGGGACTGCAATCAATGTCACAATATGGTAGAACTGTTGAATGGAAAACCAGTTTGCTCTGTAAGCTTTCACCAAATCACAATTTAAAGATAATAAGAAGAAGATTATAGCCTTGGAAATCCTATGAGGCAGTTGTACTCGGTCCTATAGGGTGGCTGTGAGTGGGAATTGACTCAACGGGTACACATTAGGTTTGGGGTTATACCTTTGGCTGTAGTCCTGTCTGGGATGGGTTTCTTGGTTATGTCAATGAGGCGGTATTGGTGCAGGGTGGGTCTTGAGTCCACCTCCTTTAAGATGTAGGAGCTGACAAGCCAGCAAGCCCAAGCAGAGATGGGGGAAGACAGATGCCCCAGCACCTGAAGATGACCAGGAACCAATGAACAGAAGACGAAAAGAGATGGGGACCTGCCCCCAGAGCCCACACACAGAGAGGAACCCTTCCCCTGGAGCCCGCACCCAGAATCCAGACTTCCAGCCTCCTAAACTGTGAGAAAATACATTTCTGTTTGTTAAAGCCACCCCCTTGTGGTATTTTGGCTCTAGCAGCACCAGGGAACCGAGACGGGGGTGCTGAGTCTACGTCCCTGGTGGTGGAATATTTAGGACAAGGATCGAGAGAAGGTGCCATGACACAAAGCAGGAATCAATGCCTTTGGCCTGTGAAGGTGGAAGGGGACGTGTTGGCAAATGTTTTGGTCTATTTTCACCACGACTTAAAAAAAAAAAAGGAAAAGACAGCATAGGCTAAGAATAAGAATTTTTAAAAAGTAGGCTAATGGTGTTATTAATATTCACTCCTGGGAGTTTTGGAGAACACACAGAAACAGAAAGGAGCCTGTGTGGCCACTAACATGGTGGTTCCAAAAGGAGCACAGTGTAGTCACTTCCTTCCCAAAGAGACAGTTCAGAAATGGGGGTCAGAGAACAGCTTTACATGAAAAACCTGAGAAACACTACCTCAGCCAGGCGATCAACATCCACGTCAACAACCATCAATCGTTAGCTTGACACGACGTCGTACAACAGGCAACTGAGCTCTGGAACGCCCCCCAAACCCCCAACCAGCTGCTGTCCAGTGGGTTCCAACTCACACGACCCTGCATGTGTCCAAGTAGAACCAGACTCTATAGAGTTTCCTTGTGTTTTAAAAAATATGTATTTATTTTGTTGTTGACAATGTACCCAGCAAACATACAGCAGCCCAGCAGGCTCTATGTAGACAGTTGAGTGACAGGGTGACATTCTCCCAGTCTTGTCACTGTGTTCCCCCTTTTTCTGAGTTCTTCCTCCTGCAGGAACAAAACTGCATTGCCCCTTAAGGTTCCTGTCTTGTCTCTCGAGTTGCTGTGGTCACTTTGATCCCACAGAGACAGATCTTAAAAGACCTTGACGCACTGGGCAAGGAGTCTTCACCGGTTGAGATAAACAGTTGTTTGGTTTGAAGGTTTCATTCTTTGGAGGTTTAAAGACCACGTCAGGCCAACAGCTTTGCAGGTTCACCCAGCGTCCTTGGCTCCAGGAGGTCTAGAATCCCTGAGAATCTGAAGTTCGGTTCTGCATGTTCTTATCAGGGTTCTTCTACGGAATCTTTAACTTAAACGTTCAGTAAAGGAGCCGGGCACCATCTAGTTCTTCTGGTCTCATAGCAGAGAGGTCCATGGGCCCATCAGCCACACATTCCACTCCCTCCTGCTGTTCCTGACAGTCTCTCTTCCTCTGTCACTTCAGGAAACCAGAGACCAATTGTCACATCTTGGATGGCCTCTTGCAACTCCATAGAGTTTCCTGGCTGATTGTTGCAAGATAGATTGGCAGGCCTTTCTTCTGAGTGCCTCTGGGTGAACTCAGACCTCCAGGCTTTGGGTTAGCAGTCCAATGTTTACCCATTAACACCACCTGGGCACTCACTCACATCTAACTCTTTCCTGGGCCCGTGCTTGACACCTAAAGCAAGTGGATCTTAGGTTAAAAAAAAAAAAAAGACGCTCAGTCACTAGAACTATTATTATTTTAATCACACACATAAAAAATCCTGTTAGTTCAGTAACAGATGTTTGGGCCAGGTTGCCTGCAACTGTAGGGGGTCAAGGGCAGCCTTTTCTGTTTTCCCACCTGGAGCTCCCATCCTCCGCATCTCACACGGCTGTTGCTCCCGCCCCGTGGTTCCTCGGAGTCCAGTAAATGTGTCTCCTCCAGCTGGTCACCCAAGGACACCTTCCTGAATCCCGAAGGGTTCATCAGTACAATTCCAGCTTCTCCCTGCAGGACTCACCTCCCACCTCCAGGTGGCGCTCTTGGAAAGGCGATGAGATGACCCTTCGGTTATTTTTCTCTGTCTCTCGCCATCCCTCCTCCCTCCCTCTCTCTTTCTCACTCTCCCCCTCTTCCCCCTCCCCCCCCCCACACACAGAACACATTTGGCCTCCAGGAAGTGCTCCTGTATATTTCGTCCCTCTGTAAACTCTAGGGAACTAGCCTGTCCCCAGTGGGGACACCCTTTCGGCTCTGTCTGCAGAGTGACTAGCTCCTGTCTTAACCAGGGGCCAGCTGCCGCGAAGTCAGCTCCAAGTCCCGGCGGCCCGATGTGTCTCAGAGTCGGTCACCAGGCCTTTGTTCCTAGGCACTGCTGGCTGGACGTGAGCTGCCCATCACCCGGTTAGCAGCCACGCACGGTGACCGTTGCACCACACAGCTCCTATCCCGAGCTACAGAGTGCAATTACGTTCTCTCTTTGTAGCACCACATATTTTCATACCTATTATTTTCACAAAATCCTTGCTTTATGGATTATTGGTTTTGTTTCACTGTACTAACCTGTTCCCCTAGCCCTTTGAGTTTATTTTGAATCTTTGGCTTTATCTGACATGACCCCAAAAAATCCCTCCCATTTGGCTTCACCTCAGCAAACAGCTCTTCAGGAAAGGGCTTCAGAGTCAAACTTTCAGGGAGACTGTCGCTGTTTTATAACATGGCCTCCTTCCTTCAAGAGATGGTGTCCATGGCCCCTTCTCAAATTCTGGTGGGCTTGGAACTGTCTCAGCCAGGAGAGTTTGCGAGAAGACACAGGATGTGATTTCCAAGTCCAGAGCATAAAGCGTGGTGCAATTGCTCCCTTGTGTTCTGAGCTGCCAGGCAAGACGCCCAGTGATCCCGAGGTGGCCAAGTTGTGAGGAGGCCCACGCCACCCCGAGAAGCCACGTGGAGGCACGTCATCAAACATTC
>NW_006923223.1:10613-11245 GCF_000298275.1 Orycteropus afer afer | reverse complement strand
ATAAATATACTGGAAGCAGGCCACACCCCTGGGGAAACTCCCTTTCAATGGATTGGCTGCTCAAAACATATACATCTGATCCCATCATGGGAATGCCCCACATCACAACTGCTTAAACCACACAGCATTGTGGTCCAGCCAAGTTGACACACAGCTCCATCTAGGACACAGAGCCCAGCCTTTCCTTCCTCCCAAACCAAGCACCAGACACGTGAGGAACAAAGCTCGCGAATACTCCAGCACCCCAGCGTTTGGGTCAGGCTCATCCATCCAGAGGCTGGAAATGTCGTGGAGGAGAGACAAGACATATCCTGACCAAGTTCCTGATCCACAGAATCTAGGAGAATAATACAATTGTAGTCATTTTAGGCACTAAACTTAGGGTAAGGAGCCCTAGTGGCACAGCGGTTAAGTGCTCAGCTGCTGATGGAAATGTCGGCAGTTTGAACCCTTTCAGTGGCTCTGCCAGAGAAAAAACTTGATGAACAGTTTCCATAAAGACTGACAGCCTTGGAGACCCTGTGGGCAGTTCTACTCTGTCCTCTAGGGGCGCTGTGGGTCAGAATGGACTCCAGAGCAGTGGGTGTGGTTTGGGCTTTGCTTCTGTGAAGACTGACAGCCTTGGAGACCCT
>NW_006923223.1:9661-10452 GCF_000298275.1 Orycteropus afer afer | reverse complement strand
GCAGTGGGTGTGGTTTGGGCTTTGCTTCTGTGAAGACTGACAGCCTTGGAGACCCTGTGGGCAGTTCCACTCAGTCCTCTAGGGGCGCTGTGAGTGGCAATCAACGGCCTACAACAAGTTTAGAGTGATTTCCTATAAATCAGTAGATAACCAGAAGCAGCCTTGAGAGGAAGCAATTGTCCTAACTTGAAGAGATGAACCAGTAAAAGCCTGAGTTCCTCTCCATCCGTGTCCTTAGCTCTCCATCCCAGGAGGGCGTCTTTGCTGCTCCGATTTTGTCCCTGTGGCATCTGCTCCGTTGTTGGGTGCTGTCCAGCCAATTCGGATTCCATTGATCCGCCAGGTACCTCTCACTGGGTCTAAGTGATTAGTACCACTTTCCACCACTAGGTGGCAGACAATCATTGTCTCCAGCTGACGGGGCTCGTGGTCGAGAACCTAACACCAGTCATTCCCAAGGAGTCAGTTCTGACTCATGGCGACCCCCATTGGGTTTCCAAGGCTGTCAATCTTGAGGGAAATAGATTGCTTCATCTCCCTCCCGCAGAGCAGCCGGCGGCTTTGAACCACCAACCTTCCGGTTAGCACCCACACCCCCTACCCACTATGCCAGCAGAGCTCTGAGGTGCAGCAGGAAAAGGTTTTTCTTGCAGCCTCACCCACTGCTCTTGCTCTGTGCTGTTTTTCTGTTGTGCCATCCAGTCTGTTCCAAATTGTAATGACCCTAGAGACAGAGTAGAACACTTCCTCACAGGGTTTTCTGGGCTGTAATCTTTATGGGAGCAGGTCAC
>NW_006923223.1:7690-8684 GCF_000298275.1 Orycteropus afer afer | reverse complement strand
ATGTATATGTTTTGAGCAGCCAATCCATTGAAAGGGAGTTTCCCCAGGGGTGTGGCCTGCTTCCAGTATATTTATGGACATCCTGGGAAAAGAGATGCTCTTCTGTGAATCGGGATTCTGTTGTGCTGCCTACAACTGTCCGTGAGCGAACAATCCACCATTTGGATTCTCACAACCTCACCAACTGCTCTTGCAGTGGAGATCTTGAATTCATCATTCGTTGGAGTCAACAGCCGGTGTACTGTCTGCCAACCTCGAGCTCATCAGCCCCTGCAGCTGTGTGAGTTGGGAAAAGCCTCCAGCTTGACGTTTGATCCAAGAACTTGGGACTTGCCACCTTCTGTAAGCATGTGAGCCATTTTCCTGAGATAACTTTCTCTTTCTCTCTATGTACATATAAGCTTTACTGGTTTTGCTTCTCTAGAGAACCCAGCCTAACACAACTGCCCTTCTGTTCTCCCATGATTGATTGTTCTAAGGAGTGCTAAGGAGTGTATCTACCTGATGGAAATGTTCACCCCATGGGCCTGTCTATTGTTTGGCTGGAAACCGTGAGAGTGAGTTCAATTCCAGGCCTGAACGGTTATTAAGGGGCCATAGTCTCAGAGGTCTCACCACGCCCTTTCAGAACAGGAAACCTGGTCTCTTTTTTTTATGATTTTGAGTTGTGTTCCTCATTGTTCTCCCACTTGATCGAGGATCTTGGAAGGTAGGAATCCTACCACCACCCCATCCAGGCTGGAAAGAGGGTACGTGATGAAGACCCCACACTAGATAAAAAGCCATTCCCCTGAGACCAGAGCCCTCTCCCAAGGCAGACAGCTCCCCAGAGCTAGCCAGTCATAACATCTAAGCAAACAAACAAACAAAAAACCTCACTGCCGTGGAGTCCATTCCAACCCACAGCGCCCCTAGAGGACAGAGTGGAACTGCCCCACAGGGTCTCCCAGGCTGTCAGTCTTCACAGAAGCAAAGCCCAAACCACACCCACTTC
>NW_006923223.1:5283-6055 GCF_000298275.1 Orycteropus afer afer | reverse complement strand
CCCGGTTACCCCATCAGGTCCCTGCCACCCTTCCCCAGGGACCCTCGTTTGCAAAGAGCTGCTCCCCACCCCACCCCCAAACAACTCACACTCAGCCACTGAGAAAAACATATTGACAGAGGCGGGAGAGAGGAAGGGTCGAGAGGCAGGTGTGTGGAATCAAAAGGAAACCCCTGAGCAGGAAGAACAGTGTCCTCACGAGATGGGGCACAAGATTCTGAGGCTCAGGGTGGAGAGGGAGGAAGGGTTTGGCAGGAACACAGAGAAAGCAAAATGGGGGCCCTAGGTGCCCCCAGGCCCACGCTTGGGACACAGGGCCCCCCAGGGCCAGGGAGGCAGGGTGAGCAGCAAGAAACAGCCGCCGGCCACCATCAGGACCAGGCCGGCCGCCACGCTGCAGCCTAGCGACCAGGAGTACTCGTAGGCCAGGGCCGGGGCCAGCGGAGGCTCAGCGCTGACTGTCGCCAGCAGGGCTCGCACGGAATGCCGGAACACCTCCACGCTCACCAGAAGCAGCAGACCTGCGGGGAGGACAGCGCGCTGGTCAAGTGCCCGGGGCCCTGGGCAGGACCCTGGGCAGGAAACGGGGACGCCCTCCTGCCAGCTCGCACTCGCTCATTCAACAAACACTCGGTGGACCCCTGCTGCAAGGAGTGCCTGGTGGTCCCCATGGTGAGGTGCTGGGCTACTGACCCAGATGCCCGTGGTTTGGACTCACCCAGAGGGGCTGCAGAAGGGAGCCAGGCAGCCTACCTCCAAGAGGTCACAATGA
>NW_006923223.1:3849-4804 GCF_000298275.1 Orycteropus afer afer | reverse complement strand
TTGAACTGCCAGCCTTCTGGTTAGCAGCCAAATGCCTTACCCACTATGCCACCAGAGCTCCTTTCCAATGTAGACAGCGCTTCTGAGTTTTGCAAGAATAGCTACCATTTTTTAAATTATTATTTTCATGGGAACTCTTCCGATCATAAAAAAAAAAAAAAAACAATCTTTGAACGCTGCCCACACAGCCAAGCCCATCTACTGGCTGTCACTGGGCTGCACGTTGCCAGGTTGTAATTTCCAAAGTAAACAAATAAGGGGACAAGGTAATTTAGAGCGTGACATGTGCTAAAAAGGAAATAGAAACAGGGTGATGGGAAAGGCAGCGATGTCCAACAGCGGAGCAGGGACTTTCAATGGTATGATAAGGAAACGCCATTTGAGCTGAGACCTAAAGGATGAAAACAGGCCAAAACCAACAAGCAAACAAACAGCTGCTGTGAAGTGACCCTGTGTCTAGAACTGCACTCTCTGGGTTACCAGGGGCTGAGTTTTCAGCTCCCCGGTCCCTTCTTCCGAGGGACCTTTGGGTGGCCTTGAACCACCAACCTTTGGGTCAGCAGCCGAGTACCTAACCACTTGCACAAACTCCGACTCAGATCCCTCAAATCAACCGAACCTGCACCCACCAGTTAACTCTTACATGGCAACCCCACGTGTGTCAGAGGAGAGATGACCTGCACAGCGTGTTCAGTGACTGGTTTGATGGAAGCAGGTGGCCAGGCCTTACTTCTGAGGCACCTCTGTATAGATTCAACCAGTCATGAGTCTACTTTTTTTTTTTTTTAAAGAAAGGAATAGTTTCATTAAGTTGCTCAAGCCGGTTTTATGTTAGGGAACTATTACAAATGGACAATGAGGGTGGCCTTATTGGGCTCCAAAGCTTACAACAGGAGGACAAGTTATCTCCTGGTGCTAGGTGCCATCAAATTGATGCCAGCTCAGAGTGGGAAGG
>NW_006923223.1:0-1143 GCF_000298275.1 Orycteropus afer afer | reverse complement strand
TGCTGACCATTAGCACCTCGGAAGCAAAGTCTGGCAGCCTGCTTCCTAAAGGTCACCACCGTGAAAACCCTAAGGAGCCCAGTTCTGCTTCATGACACATGGGGTCACCATGAGGTGGCAATGACTCCACAGCAACTATCAACAACAACAAGTTGAAAGAGACCAAAAAGGACCTTCCTCTAGAGCTGATGCCCTGATTGGAACTTCTAGCCTCCAACCCTGTGAGACAATGCATTTCTGGTCTTGAAACCCATCCACTTGTGGTATTTTGTTATGGCAGCTGCAGGAAACTAAGACAACCACCAACAGCACCACTATCACCAGCATTACCGCTATCACCACCAACAGCAACATCATCTCCATTATCATCGCCATCATCACCAACATCACCACCTTCACCACCCCCATCACATCATCAACAGCAACATCATCACCGTCATTGCTAATAACAACAGCACCACCAGCATCATCACCACCAATGGCACCACCACCTTCACCACCCCCAGCACCAACAACATCGTCACCACCAACAGCACCACCACGTTCACCATCACCATTAACCACCATCACCAACATCACCACCTTCACCACCCCCATCGCATCATCAACAACAGCAACATCATCACCGTCATTGCTAATAACAACGGCACCACCAGCATCATCACCACCAACGGCACCACCGCCTTCACCATCACCATTAACCGCCACCACCATCACCATCTTCACCACCACCAACATCATCATCACCACTACCACTAACCATCAGTAACACCACCACCACCACCACCACCATCTTCCCCACCACCACCACCACCATCTTCCCCACCACCACCACCACCACCATCACCACCACTAACCACCATCAGCAACACCATCACCATCACAAACACCAACATCGTCATCACCACCACGAGTAATCACCACCAACAGCAACATGATCACCTTCACCCCCACACCACTATCACCACGCCCACCACAACCATCGCCACCACCACAGTTACCACTACCACCATTATTAACTTCACCACCGCCCCTGCCACCTCCATATTTTACCTGGGCAATTCCTATTCATCCTTCAATGCTCAACTGTAATGTCACTTCCTTCGAGAATCTCTCTGACAGGGCCCTGCTTTGCTGTGTGTA
>NW_006923222.1:50586-57025 GCF_000298275.1 Orycteropus afer afer | reverse complement strand
CCCCTCCCTGTCTCTCCCTCTCCTTCGTCTCTCCCCTCCATCTCTCCCCTTCCATCTCTCCCCCACTCTCTCCCCTCCCTTTGTCTCTCCTCCCTCCGTCTCTCCTTCCTCTGTCTCTCTTCTCCCTCTGCCTCTCCCTCCCTGTCTCTTCTCTCCCCTCCCTCTGTCTCTCCCCTCCATCTCTCCCCTCCCTGTCTCTCTCCCCTCCCTCTCTCCCCCTCCATCTCTCCCCCTCCATCGCTCCCCTCTGTCTCTCCCCTCCGTCTCTCCCCTCCCTTTGTTTCTCCTCCCTCCCTGTCTCCCCTCCGTCTCTCCTCTCCCTCTGCCTCTCCTTCCCTCTGCCTCTTCTCTCCCCTCCCTGTCTCTCCCCTCCCTCCATCTCTCCCCTCCATCACTCCCCTCCGTCTCTCTTCCCTCTCTGTCTCTCTTCTCCCTCTGCCTCTCCCTCCCTCTGTCTCTTCTCTCCCCTCCGTCTCTCCCCTCCCTCCATCTCTCCCCCTCCATCTCTCCCCCTCCATCTCTCCCCTCCATCACTCCCCTCCCTCTCTCTTCCCTCTCTGTCTCTCTTCTCCCTCTGCCTCTCCCTCCCTCTGTCTCTTCTCTCCCCTCCCGTCTCCTCCCTCCCTGTCTCTCCCCTCCCTCCATCTTTCCCCCTCCATCGCTCCCCTCCATCTCTCCCCTCCATCTCTCCCCTCCCTCTCTTTTCACTCTCTGTCTCTCTTCTCCCTCTGCCTCTCCCTCCCTCCGCCTCTTCTCCCCCCTCCCTGTCTCTCTTCCCTCCCTGTCTCTCCCCTCCCTCTGTCTCTCCCCTGCGTGTCTCTCTTAAGGACACCCATGGTTGGACTCAGGGCCACCCTAATGCAGGAGGGTGTGGTCTTAGCTCTAACATCATGTCCACAAAGACTCTTTTCTAAATAACTTTAGCCACAGGCCTCTGGGCTTAGGATATGGACACGTCATTTGGGGGCCACCATTCAAGCTGATGGACCAAGGAATCCCCACTTCCAGCACAGGGGTCAGAATCCTCATGGTGGAAAGCAGGCCTGTGGCCAGCGGATGTCCCTGCTGCCCGGGGCAGTGTGGGCATGATGCCTGCACAGCACTCAGGGGTCAGTGGGGGCAATGCTGGGGACGGGTGGGACGGAGCTGCCTGGAGGTGGCGGGCCTGACGGAGGAGTGGGGCGTGGAGGGAGCGAGTCCACCGCGGCCTTCCCTTGCCCTGCTGCGTGTGGCGGTGCCTCTGCTGGCACGGGGCCCCTCCAGCCCCCTCGCCCACCACTGTTTTCACTCAGCTTCTGTGTTGGATCCTCCAGACCACCCTCAGGTTAACGATTCACTGGCAAGGCTCACAGGACTTGGGGAGCCCTCAGCGGCACCATCATTACAGGGTCAAGGACCAGTAAAATGGCCCAGTAGAGACAGCAGAGGGAAGAGGCCCACGGGGCAGGGCGAGCAGGCCCAGGCGTGAGTGTGCAGCGTCCATGCCCACTGGAGTCAGGACAGGGTTCCTACCCCCACAGTGATGTGGGACCACACGTGTGAACCAGGGACACTCCCCTGAGCCTCTGGCCAGGGTTTCTACTGGAGGTCAGTCACATAGGTGTTGCTGACCACGCAGGAGGCTGACCTCCAGTGCTCAGTCTCCAGCCCCCCCGAGAGGGCAAGCTGACACCGTGTGGCCTGAGGCTGCCACCATAATTGCGCTGTTAGCAAGACCATGTGATGTGGCCCATGTCCCCACCATAGACCATGTGGTCAGCATAGGTTCTGAGCTGTCCTAAGGAGTGTGTGCAAGACCACTGCTCTTGGACAGGACGGGCTTAGCAGCCCCCTCCCAGGAGCCCATGTATGGCCAGTCCTGTCTTTGGAAGGAGCGGGGTTTGGACAGCCCAAGTCTGCTGGCTTTGCCCTTCCCACCAGCCCCTCACCTCAGGCTCGCTGGGAAGGTCTCAGGAGCCCAGCTCACCCTTACACCTGGGCCTGCTTGCTGTGGCTTGGGCTCAGGTCCTCTCCAGGGGCCCCAGAGCTGCCCACCAGCTCCCTGCAGCCCCACCTCCCTCTGCAGAGCTACGAGCTGATCCTCACCGAGGGGCACCTGAAGGTGGTGGAGAGGGGGCCTGGCGGAAACCTGCCCTACAAACTACGCTACATGGGCATCTACCTGGTCATCGAGGCCCGCATCGGGCTGGTCGTGTCCTGGGACCGCAAGACCAGCATATTCATCAAGCTGCACCCAGCCTACAAGGTGAGCTCGGGCTGGCTCGACAGCCCTGTCGTGGCTGCCCCGAGACCCACCCAAACCCTGCCTGATCAACGCCAATGGGCTGATCGTCCCCAGGAAAGCCCTGGGACTGGGGTGGCTCCACCAAGGTGCAGGGCAGAGCTGAAACCAAGAGACAGGCGCCCGGGGAACCGTCCTGCTGGGGAAGTGACCGCCCAGTCCACTGTGGCCCCACCTGCTGGGCTGAGCGCTTTGATGGGGGAGCAGGTACCTGTCCACCTGCCCAGCTTACTCACTGGGCAGGTCCCTAGGGAGCTGCTGGAGGCACCAGGTGCCCTGTGGTCACCCCAGGCCCAGCTCCGCGCTGCCTCCTGTGGTTGGCCACCTGTGTGTCGTCTCAGCTCTGCCTGCTCCATCTGTCCTCACCTGTGTGCAGGGGAAGGTGTGCGGGCTATGTGGCAACTTTGACGGCAACGCCATCAACGACTTCACCACGCGGAGCCAGTCTGTGGTGGGCGACGTGCTAGAGTTTGGCAACAGCTGGAAGTTCTCCCCGTCCTGCCCGGACGCCCGTGTGCCCAGGGACCCCTGCACCACCAACCCGTACCGCAAGTCCTGGGCCCAGAAGCAATGCAGCATCCTCCACAGCCCCACCTTCGCCGCCTGCCGGTCTCAGGTGGGGCTCGGGGCAACAGGGCCCTGCAGGCAGGGGCTTGGGGTGGGGCTGGCGGGGTTGTGCCCTTTCCTTCCCAGGGGTAGCTGGGCTGCACACGCGGCAGGCCTTTGAGAGTGGAGCCCACGCACAGCCCTGGGTTCACAGGATGTCCGTGTCCTGGGGCTGCCAGACCAAAACCGCGGGGGAGGCTTTATCTTCACATAGTCAGGAAGCTAGAAGTCACACCCGGGCCTGGCCAGGCCGGTTCCTGCTGTGGCCTCTCTCCTGGGGGGCCTGTGGCAATCCTTGGCAGCGCTTATGTGGCACTGCTTCCCCGAGTGGGTCTCTGCTCCGGGCTCCTCTTTGTAAGACGTCACTCACGCACGGCGGCCCTCGGGAAGAGGGCTCAGGGCCCGCAGTGTCTCCTTCCGCTTCACGGGATCTTCGTCAGGCAGACTCCTTTCCTTCTGTCTTATGGGGTCTCCGTGAGTCAGCAGAGCTCTGGTGGCGCGGTGCCTAAGGCACTCGACTGCTCACCAGAAGGCTGGCGGTTCAAACCCACCAGCCACTCCTCGGAAGGAACAGGAGGCAACTACTTCTGTAGTGATACTGCCTCGGATACCCAAGGAGGGGTAGCTATGAGTCGGGCCCAACTTGACGGCACATACCAACAACCACCACCAGGAGTCAGACTCACCTTCTGTTTCATGGGGTCTCCACGAGTCGGTTTCATCTCCTTCTGCTTCGTGGTCTCCAGGAGTTGGCTCCAGGGGCAGCCCACACCATGTAGAGGGACTAGATTGAGGACTTGCCCGCCTCCCACACGCACTCGTTAGCATAACAAAAGAAACCCTATTTTCATATACGGTGGTATTCACAGATACAGGGCTAGGGCTCCCATGTTACTGTCTAGGGGATGCAGTTCAGCCCATCACCCGGGTCATGGGGCTGAACCAGCCACCAGCAGCTCCCAGGCCTGGCACAGACCGTGGCCAGGTCTCCCCTGCTTTCTGGCCTCTTCCTGAGCAAATCCTTGGTCTCCCCAGATCTCCCTGCAAACGGGCCACAGGTCCCACCCACAGGCTCTTGGTGTGGGTGAGTGCGGGAGCCCCGAGCAAGGCCTGCCCAGGCTGGCCTCATCACTGTCACCCACACCCTGAGACTGCCCGAACCCCAGAGCCAACAAGATAGGCTGGGGCCCCTTCAGCCTGACCATGCCGAGGCCTCGGGGGGAGCTCTGCAAAGATTGTCTCATTTATTCTTCCGTTGCGGTGAATTCACGCCCTTAGCTGTTCCCGAGGCTGCAGCTCAGTGAGTGGCTTGAAGTACACTGGCCTTGTGTCGCCACCACTGCAGTCCATGTCCCAGCTGCCTCCGTCACCCGCAAGACACGCTCCGCACCCATTAGCCAGCTCCTCCCCACTCGAGCCGCCCCCTGGCCTGGCACACACTTCACGTTAACAGGCAGTTAAATGGCCACTTATGAACACAGCGTCGTCATCCCAGACTTTGGATGGTGGCAGAGAAGGAAGAGTTGGCAGCTAACAGGTCTCGGCTGCCACGAGAGCCCCTCAGTTGCCCTCGACAGTTTGTCTCTCGAGAGGTCACCAACACCCCTCTTGGTGTCCCTGCTACTAGCCCCGAGAATCCTTTATGAGCAGGCCAAGGCCAATTCCAGGGTCAGATGAGACTGCCTGGAGGTGGTGGCAAAAGCAAGACCCAGGCTTCACTGGGTCCAACCAGGGTGCACCCCAGGCAGGTGTGTGGCAGTGTGTGGGTTCAGGGGGCGCCCCATGGGTCAGGAGAAGGTTAACAGTGTGCTCACGGGGACACTGTGCGAAGTGCCTGCCCTAGAGGTCCCGGCTCAGGCTCAGCCTCTTGGACCCTATCAAGGGCCCTGTGGGGAGCAGGTGTGTCCTCAGTTCACAGCCTTGGGCAAGGGATACATGTGCCCTCGACAGCTTGCATCCAAGACAGGTACACACTAGACAGGAGGGCAGTGGGATTGGAGGTGGTTCTCCAGTGGAGCCCTGAGTGTTGTGGGGAGACCTGTGGCTATTGGGGGGGCAGCATTCCAGGGAGGAAATGGTCAAGGTAGGCCGAGGTGGGCAGGGCAGTGGGCTGGAAGCCAGCCAGGAGGCCAGAATGACAGGGAGACACTGGGAGGGGGGGTAGAGGCCTGGAAGCCACAGGAGCAGGTTTAAGTAGTGGGACCACAGGGCGGGTGTGGTGGGGAGTGGAGCCTGGGACCTGGGAGAAGGCTCCTGAGCACACAGGTGAGTGGTCAGGGTGGATGGAGAGAACGTAGCCCCGGCCCCAGGACCACAGGCCTCCAATCCAGTGGTGGCGTTTTGAGACACCAATGCTCAAGGGTCAAGGGATGTGTTCAGAGGCCCTGGCCTAGGGTCTGGCTGTCCTCTGCCGAAGTCATTGCGGCCATCTCTGCTCACAGGTCGACTCCACCAAGTACTACGAGGCCTGCGTGAGGGATGCCTGTGCCTGTGACTCGGGCGGCGACTGCGAGTGCTTCTGCACCGCCGTGGCCGCCTACGCGCAGGCCTGCCAAGACGCGGGCGTGTGCGTGTCCTGGCGCCGCCCCGACGTCTGCCGTGAGTCGGGGTCTGACGGTGGTGCTGAAGGGGCGGGGCTGCAGGAGGGGTGGGGCTGCAACTTCGTTGCATCTAGCTGTCCCTGCACCCCAGCCCGCAGGCCTGGCGCGCACGCACATGCACACACATACAGAGCCTAACATGCTTGCACACGTACACGGGTGTGTGCACATCCACTGGGGTTATATGTAGGTATAAAGCCAGACAGATCCGTCCTAAACGACACGGCTTAGCAAGGAGCAGGAACTGCAAGTGCAGGACTAAAAGTGAAGCAGCGCCCCCCACATCCCCATCCCGGGCCCTGAGGCCCAGACCCCCACCGAGCAGACTCCGAGAATGGCAAGCGCTGCGCCGCCCACCACGGGGAGGAGGGCGTGCTGAGCCCGCCTTCCTGCCCTCAGCCCTGTTCTGCGACTACTACAACCCCCACGGGGAGTGTGAGTGGCACTACCAGCCGTGCGGAGCGCCCTGCATGCGGACCTGCCGGAACCCCAGCGGGCGCTGCCTCCTTGACCTGCCCGGCCTGGAAGGTGAGGGGCGGACGGTTCCCGTGGGTGGAGGGGAGGTGGCCAGGGGACAGTCCCGTGGGCCACGCAGCCCCGGTCTACCCGAACGTCCCTCTCGTCATCTGCCCGCTCTCTCCCCTGCCCCGTCCCATCTGCCCAGAGCACTGCCTGTTCCCATCTCCCCGGGACACTGCCCCGGCCCCCAGGACAGCAGAGGACAGAGCCTGTAGAAGGTGGGGGCAACACCGCCCCCTGACCTGCAAGGGCTAAAGGGTCCTGAGTGAGCGCGCCCCCCCCCCCGCCGCCACAGGCTGCTACCCCAAGTGCCCACCCAGCAAGCCTTTCTTCAGTGAGGACCAGATGAAGTGTGTGGCCCAGTGCGGCTGCTACGATGAGGACGGAAACTACTACGAGGTCAACGCCAATGTGCCCACTACTGAGAACTGCC
>NW_006923222.1:47455-50400 GCF_000298275.1 Orycteropus afer afer | reverse complement strand
GGGCGGGACGGGGCGGGGCTGAGCGCCAGGGCCCACGGCTCGTCTCCCCTCCGCAGCACCTGCACCAGCGGCGGCGTCCAGTGCGAGCACCGCCTGGAGGGTAAGGAGGGCCAGGCTTGTGGGGGGCTGGGGCCAGGGCGGCTGGGGCGCTGCAGCGCTGGGGCTGAGGGAGCCGGCACCTTCCGCCCGCAGCCTGCACGTGCACCTATGAGGGCAGGACCTACGGCTACGAGGATGAAATCTACAACACCCCCGACGGGCTGGGCGCCTGCCTGGTCGCCATCTGCCGGGACAATGGCACCATACACCGGGAGGCTGTGCAATGTCCCATGACCACGTTCCCAACATTCAACTTCACCGCCACAGTGACGCCGCCGGCCACAGCAGGTGAGCACGGGGCCGTGTAGGGGGTATGCCCACGCCCCACCTGGGCTCCCCGTGAGGCGGCCCTGGCACCTGTCATGGCACAGGCGGCTGGGTGAAACCCGGCGGGGCCTCCGAGTCAGTCCAGGGGCCCTGCCAGGCGTCCACAGCGCCCACTGGCTTCCCGACTTTGCACCCCTCCCCCGACACCCCTTCTCTGCCTGACACCCCCTTCTCCTGACTGACACCCCTTCTCCCCCTGACACCCCCTTCTCCCCGACACCCCTTCTCTTCCTGACACCCCCTGAATGACACCCCTTCTCCCCAACACCCAACTGACACCCCCTTCTCCTCTTGACACCCCCTGACTGACACCCCTTCTCCCCGACACCCCTCCCCCTGACGTGTCCTGCTTTCCTGCATCCATCCTCCCGCTGACACCCCGACTGACACCCCTTCTCCCTGACCCCCTCCCCCTGATGTGACCCCCTTCCCCCCCGTGTCCATCCTTCCCCTGATGCCATATTCCCCCTGACGCTCCCCCCAGGCTCAGCACCCACACCCTCAGTGGCCCCCACCGTGTGCGTGCAGGACGTCTGTGCCTGGTCAGACTGGTATGACAGTAGCCGTCCTGAGCCTGGGATGGGAGGTGGAGACTTCGAGACGTTTGCAGACCTGAAGCAGAAGGGCTACCAGGTTTGCGAAGCTCCTTCCGACATCCAGTGCAGGGCGAAGCCTTTTCCTGACACGGCCCTGGAGAAGCTGGGCCAACGGGTGGACTGTGACCGTGCCCACGGGCTGACGTGTTTCAACCGTGAGCAGAGTCCCCCTCTCTGCCACAACTATGAGCTGCGGGTCCTGTGCTGTGCACTTGAGCCCTGCGGCCCCTCCCTGACCCCGCACACCAGCCCCCAGCCAACCCCCAGCGTCACCCCCCAGCCCAGGGCCACCACAGAGATGCCTGCGACCACCCTCAGGACAGAGGCACCTGGCTCCAAGTCCTTGCCCACCCCGCCTCAAATCATATCCACGAGAGAAACCACCCTGCAGTCGACCCCAAACTCCAAGTCCTCCACAACACTGACCTTGCAGACTGCAGCCACAATGACCATGACCCAGTCGGTCAGCAGTTCCCGGTCCCCGGGCGCCACCACTTGTCGGCCCAAGTGCCGGTGGACTGAGTGGTTTGATGAAGACTACCCCAAGTCCGAGAAGGCCGGAGGGGACATCGAGTCCTACGATAAGATCCGCAGAGCAGGCCGGGACATATGTGAGCGGCCATGGGACATAGAGTGCCAGGCTGAGAACTTCCCAAACGACACGCTCCAGCAGGTGGGCCAGAGGGTGCACTGTGACGCCAGCTTCGGCCTGGTCTGCAGGAACGAGGAGCAGGAGGGGCTGTTCCGCATGTGTTACAACTACAGGATCCGTGTCCTGTGCTGCAGCCTCAGCCACTGTGAGGGACATGCCACCACCGTGCCACCTACCCGGACCCCCCAAGCTGGCACCACTGCAACGCTGCTCCCCTCAATTGGGCCAACTCCCCTCCACAGCTCCACCCACACCCTCGTCACATCCACTACCAGGAGCACGGGCCCTGGGAGGCCCACATCTCCTCCAGGGTCCCATACACCTACCAGTCCAGAGGGCTCCACACTGGTCCCTTCAACTCTCAGCACCCAGAGAACAACCTCAGTGAGCCTCAGCCCCTGGGTGTCCACGCCAGTATCCAGAGCAGGAACGAGTCACACTGTGCTCCCAACAACAAGGACGTCCCCAGGGGCCGCCAGCACCACGGTCACCACAACCCTGCAGACCACCAGGTGCCAGCCCAGGTGTGAATGGACAGAGTGGTTTGACGTAGACTTCCCGACCTCGGGGATTTCTGGAGGCGACATGGAGACATTTGACAACATCAGGGCAGCTGGGGGGAAGATATGCCGTGCACCCCAGAAGATCGAGTGCCGTGCAGAGAGCTACCCAGAGGTGAGCCTGGACCAGATCGGGCAGGTGCTGACCTGCAGCCTGTTGGAGGGGCTGGTGTGCAGAAACGAGGACCAGCAGGGCCAGTTCAACATGTGCTTCAACTACAACGTGCGTGTCCTCTGCTGTGACAGCTACCAGCACTGTGGGGGCACGGTGGGGACTGTGGCCCCTTCCATCACCACCCTCCCCACGGTGGGGCCCATGTCTACCTCCACCACCACCCTCACCACACAGGGGCCCGCATCCACCCTCACCATGGCAGCCGTCTCCACCACAGCAGCCCCCAGCCCAACCTCTGTCGCTACAATGGAAGTCCCGACCCCCACTCCCACCACAGCCACCACCACTCCCATTGCTTCAGGCCTTAGGTCATCTGGGGTCCCAGGACATCCAACCTCAGCCACCACACACACTCGGCCCACCTCACCCAGCACCACTGAGTGGGTCACCATCCTGACCACTTCTCAGTCCACCCCCGGGACCCTCGCAACCACAGCCAGCTCAGCCTCCCCCAGCATGTCATCCACACCTGCCCTGACCACCACACCCTTCAGTACCACCCCAGAACCTAGCCTGTCCTCAGGGAGCACCATCTC
>NW_006923222.1:44705-46124 GCF_000298275.1 Orycteropus afer afer | reverse complement strand
CACTAGCACTGGGACCACCCTGCCACCTTCTACATCTGTGGTCACCAGCACTCCTCTGCACACAACTCTGGGAACTACCACTGGCACCTCCATGGCCTCTTCAAGCCTTGGCATGACTCTGACCTCACCCCTGGTGGGCACCAGCCCCACACTGACCACATCGACCCCAGGAAGCGGGTCTACCATGTGTGAGCCCCGCTGCACATGGACAGACTGGCTGGACGAGAGCTACCCTGTGCCCGGGGCCTCTGGGGGGGACTTTGAGACATATGACAACATCCATGCAGCTGGTAAGGCCATTTGCAAGAGCCCCGTGGACATCCAGTGCCGCGCCAAGTCCCAGCCCGATGTCCCACTCCAGGAACTGGGGCAGGTGGTACAGTGCGACCGGGCCATCGGCCTGGTGTGCTGGAATCGTGATCAGCCTGGCAAGTTCCAGATCTGCCTCAATTACCACATCCGTGTCCTTTGCTGCAACTATAGTCAGTGCCTGAGCACCCCGTCCACCACTACTGTGTCCACCCTGGGGACCCACACAAGCCAGGGGTCCACACCAACCTCCTGGACCGTGCCCCTGCCCATGTCTTCCACCAGCCCCTTGGCCCCTGGCACAGCCTCCACCAGGTGCCAGCCCGCCTGCCACTGGACACAATGGCTAGACAGTGACCGGCCCCAGCCTGGTCGCTACGGGGGTGACATTGAGACCTACTACCACATCACAGATGCAGGCGGGCAGCTGTGCAAGGAACCTGAGGCCATCGAGTGCGAGGCCGTGCTGTACCCCGGAAGGCCGCTGGAGGTGCTGGGCCAGTCAGTGCTATGTAAGGCGGAATTCGGACTCATCTGCCGGAACCACAAGCAGAAGAAGGGCCAGACCTGTCTCAACTACCACGTGCGTGTATATTGCTGCAATGACTACAGCCACTGTGGGAGCATGGAAGGCCCCACGTCCCCTGCCGCGTCCACGCCCACCACAGCTGGGCCCTTGTCCACCAATGCGTCCACTCCCTCCATGCCAGGCCCCACGTCCATTACCACATCGACTCCCACCATGGTGGGCCTCACATCCACCCTTGTCCACACCCACACCTTCACCACAGCAGCCCCCAGCCCAACCTCTGTCGCTACAACGGAAGTCCCGACCCCCACCCCCACCACAGCCACCACCACTCCCATTGCTTCAGGCCTCAGGTCATCTGGGGTCCCAGGACATCCAACCTCAGCCACCACACACACACGGCCCACCACACCCACCACCACTGAGTGGGTCACCATCCTGACCACTTCTCAGTCCACCCCCGGGACCCTCGCAACCACAGCCAGTTCAGCCTCCCCCAGCATGTCATCCACACCTGCCCTGACCACCACACCCTTCAGTACCACCCCAGAACCTAGCCTGTCCTCAGGGAGCACCATCTC
>NW_006923222.1:38597-43495 GCF_000298275.1 Orycteropus afer afer | reverse complement strand
CCAAGACCACCCCATCACCAACCGCACCAGAGATCACCAGCACTGGGACCATCCTGCCATCCCCCATACCTGAGGTCACCAGCACCCGGGCTACTTGGCCATCCCCCACACCTGAGGTCACCAGCACCGGGACCACCCTGCCATCCCCCATACCTGAGGTCACTGGCACCCGGGCTACTCTGCCATCCCCCACACCTGAGGCCACCGGCACCCGGGCTACTCTGCCATCCCCCACACCTGAGGCCACCAGCACCAAGACCACCCCTTCACCAACCGCACCAGAGATCACCAGCACTGAGACCATCCTGCCATCCCCCACACCTGAGGTCACCAGCACCGGGACCACCCTGCCATCCCCCACACCTGAGGTCACCAGCACCCGGACTACCCCACTATCCCCCACAACTGGGGCCACCAGCCCCGGGACCATCCTGCCATCCCCCACACCTGGGACCACCAGCACCAGGACCACCCTGATCTCCATCACACCTTGGGCCACCAGCACTGGGTCTACCCTGCCATCCCCCACACCTGAGGTCACCAGCACCCGGACTACCCCACCATCCCCCACAGCTGGGGCCACCAGCCCCGGGACCACCCTGCCATCCCCCACACCTCAGGCCACCAAGACTGGGACTACCCTGCCATCCTCCACACCTGGGGCCACCAGCTCTGTGGCCCCACCAACCTCATCAGCAGGCTCTTGGAGCTCTGTTCCCAGCCTGAGCACATCTAGCACATCACCCTCACCCATACCTCTCCTCACCTCTCTGAGGCCCACCTCCTCTCCCAGTCTGCCGCCCGTCAAGCACTGTTACTGCCAGGCCTTTGGAGATCTCTTCTCTCCAGGTGAGTACTCCAAGCCTCTCCTTGTCCCAGGCAGCCTGGGGCTGGGCCTATGCAGGTAGGAAACTCTGTAGTGTCCTGAGCCTGGGCTGTCCTCCACCAGCCACACTGGGGTCCCAGGGCAGTGGGCACCCTGCAGTCTTTGTGGCTCCCTGCCCTCCCCTCGTCTCTCCCCTCTCCTGGCCCCTCCCTGACACAGGGCTGGGAGCGCTGACCACTTTTTCAGCCTGGGTGTGGTTTCCCTGTCTGCATATGACTTTTGGAAAATAGTGCCTAAAAACCAGAACTCATTGGCATCAAAGTGATTCCCACTCATAGCAACCTTGAGGATGGGGCTCCCTAGGTGTTCAAGGCTGATAGCTGCTAATCAGAAGGTCAACCCACTGGCCACTCTGTGGAAGGAAGATGCAGTAGTCTGCTTCCATAGTGATTACAGCCTTGGAAACCCTAGGGGGCAGTTCTGTTCTGTCCTCTAGGGGTGTTTGCTGTGAGTCGGAACCGACTGGACAGCAGTAGGGTTTTTTTTTTTTTTTTTTTTTTTGGGTTTGGGGGAAGAGTTTAAGAGTAAATTCACTTTTCATACAGCAGTTCACATATACTTTGTCTCATGTCATTGACCAAAATTTACAATGCAGCAGCTCCCCTCCCACTTCCTCCCCATAGTTACCTCCTCCCAGTGTCCATCCCTTCATACTCTTCGAGAGGCCCATTATCTGCCAACCCTGTATATGATCTTGGATACACTCTCCATTTAGACATACATAATTGTTTAGCTTGTTCACCCATCTATCCGTCCCTATACCCATGTTTGCTTTCATTGACAACTCAGTATTGTATTTACAAAGGGGTTCATATTTGTTGTTTGTACTGCCCATGTAACTCTCTCTGTCTTTCTCATCCTCAATGCTGCCATATTGGTCACTCACATTTGGTACATTGCCCTTCTCTTCACCCAAATCAATATTTATCTCTATCTATCTAACAGCATTCCCTCCCCTTCCCTCCCACCCCTGGTAACCAACAAAGAAAATGTCCTCCAATAGATAAACCTTTCCTTAACTTTCACAATAACGGAGTAATACAATATTTGTCCTTTTGTGACTGACTTATTTCGCTCAGCATAATGTCCTCCAAGTTCATCCACGTTATGCGGTGTTTTGCAGATTCTACATTATTCTTTAGCGTTGCATAGTATTCCATTGTGTGAATGTACCAAAGTTTGGTTATCCATTCCTCAGTTGTTGGACATCTAGGTTGTTTCCAAGTTTTGGCTATTGTAAATAGTGCTGCGATGAACATCGGCGTGCATATATCTGTTCTTGTTATGGCTCTCACTTCTTTAGGGTATATACCTAGTAATGGGATGGCTGGGTCAAATGGTATTTGAGCAGTAGGGTTTTTGAATTGTGACAGACGCAGACTGTGGCATCTTCCTCCTGTGGGGCTCTGGTGGGTTCGAATCACTCACCTTTAGGTTAAGAGCATGGCACTTAACTCCTGCACCACTAGGGCTCCTGTGTTCTGCCTTCTGCAGAATGGGATGTGGTTGGGGCCATTCAGCATGTGGTCCTGCAGACTAGACTGGCTTCTGTCACTCAGCAGTGTGTGGCTGGGCTTCTCTGGGGACGGAGAGGGAGCCACACTGTCCCCGAGAGGGGCTGTGCCACTGTGTGTTCCCAGCATCAGGGAAGGAGACCCCTGCTGTCCCACGTGCTCTCCAGCAGTTGGTGACGTCAGTGACTTGGACTTTGCCATTCTGATGGGTGTGTAAGGAGCCCTGGTGGTGCAGTGGCTCAGTGCTCAGCTACCAACTGGAAAGTGGGTGGTTGGAACCCATACAGTGCCTCCCTGGGAGAAAGACATGGCGACCTGCTCCCATAATCTAGGACACCTTATGGGACAGTTTGACTCTGTCACGTGGCGTGGGCTCTGAGTTGAAAATTGACTCTATGGCACCTAACAATGACAATGAATAAGTTGTAGTGGTATCTCCTATCGTTGGGGTTTTAATTTGCAATTGTGGCTGAAGCATTAGGTTGCTAACCAATATGTCAGCAGTTTGAACCCACCAGCTGCTCCACGCAAGGAAACTGAGGTAGTCAGCTTCCATGAAGACTGACAGCCTTGGAGACCCTGTGGGCAGTTCCACTCTGTCCTCTAGGGGCGCTGTGGGTCAGAATGGACTCCAGGGCAGTGGGTGTGGTTTGGGCTTTGCTTCTGTGAAGATTGACAGCCTTGGAGGCCCTGTGGGCAGTTCCATTCTGTCCTCTAGGGGCGCTGTGGGTGGGAATCAACTCAACAGCAGTGGGTGTGGTTTGGGCTTTGCTTCCGTGAAGATTGACAGCCTAGAAACCCTGCGGGGCAGCCCTCTGCCCTCTAGGGGCGCTGTGGGTGGAATCTGATCCACGTGGTGAGTTTTGGTAACAACGAATGGCATGTGCTTGTTTGTCCGCTGTGTTTTCTTTGGTGAGGTGTCTGTTCAGATCCTTGGCCCATTCTCAGCTGGGTGGTTTGTTTTCTAGCTCTCTGCTGTCGGGGGCTCTTCTTACATCCTGGATACAGCTCCTTATTGGACGTGTGTCTTGCCAGTCTTTTCTCCTGGGCCACGCTCATCTCTTAACAGCATCTTTTGTTGTTGTTAGGTGCCATTGAGTCGGCTCCAACTCATAGTGACCCTGTGAGCGAAAGAAAGAAACCCTGCCTGGTCCTGCGCCAGCCTCACAATCCTAGCTCTGCCTGAGCCCATCGGGACAGCCACTGTGTCAGCCCATCTCCTTGAGGGCCTTCCCCTCTTTCGTTGGCCCTCCCCTTTACCAAGCATGACATCCTTCTCAGAGAACGGTCCCTTCTGACAACGTGACCAAAGTAGCCGAGACCAAGTCTGGCCGTTCTCGCTTCCAAGGAGCGTTTTGGCCGCCCTTCTCCCAGGACGGACGTTCATTCTGGCCGCCCATGTCTTTTGTAGAGGAGAGGTTTTGAACTCAAATGAAGGCCATCTGGTCACGTTGTTCTTTTACGGATCACGGTTTTGGGGTTGCATCTAGACTTTCATCTCCAAACCCAGGGCCCCCTGGCTTCTCTCCTGTGTCGGGTCCTGGAAGTTGTTGTTCTGCCTCATTTGGGTCAGTGACTCCTCAGCTGCAGTTGATTTTTCTGCTGGGGTGAGGTCTGTGTCCAGATGGACAGTTGCATGGCTTGTCCAGCCTTCACACCATTGGTTGAAACGGGTGTGGCTTTCCTCCTCTCCAGGGGACGTCATGTACAATAAAACCGACAGGGCTGGCTGTCACTTCTACGCCATTTGCAACCAGCAGTGTGACATCGACCGCTTCCAGGGCCCCTGCCCCACCACTCTGCCACCCGAGTCCTCTGTGGTACCATCCTCTGCCCCCATGATCACGCCCTCGCCCACCCCTGCTCCAGGTTGTGACCACACCACCCCTCCCAGACAGGTAAGTCCCCTGCATTCTCCCTCCACCTGCTCCTGCTGTGCCCAGGGTCTGAGCCACTGGGGTGGCTATGAGAGCCACAACCTCAGCCCTGCCCCAGCCTGCTGAGGGTCCTCACAAGGTCATGGCCTCCACTGGCCCCGCCCCCATGGGCCCTGCCTTGGTCCCCTGTCCTCAGCGGCTCTGGCTTGAGGGAAGTGCTCAGGAAGCCAGGCCCCAGTTAGCACACGGGCCAGAAGTCCTTGGGTACCTGGAGCTGCAGGCAGGAGCCGGGCGGAAGGAGCAGACGGACGGCAGCCGTGGCTGGGTGGGTCACGTGAGCCCTTCTCTGCGGCAGGTGAACGAGACCTGGACCCTGGCAGACTGCACCGTGGCCAAGTGTGAGGGCAACAACCGTGTTGTTCTACTGGAGCCGAAGCCAGTGGCCCAAGTGTCCTGCGCCAACCAGTATCAGCCGGTCAAAGTGCAGAACCAGAGCGACCCCTGCAACTACCACTACGAGTGCGAGTGTGAGTGCTGCGGGTCTGGGCCCAGAGACTGGGGCCCAGTGGGGCTAGGGTCCCAGTCAGGCTCACCAGGGCAGGGGCAGGGCCAGAGTGGGGG
>NW_006923222.1:30403-38037 GCF_000298275.1 Orycteropus afer afer | reverse complement strand
CAGCTGCCCAGCTGGGGTGATACCATCCACTGTCCACAGTGGAGGAGGAGTCACTCCGTGTGCACAGTTCTGTGTGGGCTCTACCGTAAATGTCACACCCAGTAGTCCCCTGCCCCGAATGTGGCCCCAGACAAGCAGGGATATCTGAGAGCAGGGACGTTTGGGGATGCAGGCCGGGGTCCTGGGGCGACCTTCACCATGGAAACAGTCCTGCTGAGCAGGTCACGTTGGCAGTTTCCAGGGTCAGGATGTTGGTACCTTGGAGGCCATCATTCCACCTACTTAAGTACTTAATGGGTATTTAGTAAGTTAATAAATTGCCGGTCATTACGACAAGCACTCGTGAATCTCAGACTTTCAAGATAGAACCAGGTGTCCGGCACCAACAGCTCAGGATGCATTTACAGTTTCCTTCTCAACTTCTCATCTTGGGACCCCCACTCTGGTTACACCTGCAAAGACCCCTTCCCCGAATAAGGCCCCATCCACAGGTTCTGGGTGGATGTGTCCTTTGGGGGCATCGTTCAGCACCCTATGCCCCTGTGTGTGAGGTCAAATGTTTCCCCCGATATGACGCTTTTGGGGGTGGCGCTGGGTCACAGCAGGTGGGGCAGTGGGGAGGACAAAACCCCCATGAGCCCCACTTTCTGTCCCGCAGGCATCTGCACGGCCTGGGGCAACTCTCACTATTCCACCTTCGATGGCACCACCTTCTCCTTCCTGGGCAACTGCACCTACGTGCTCCTGCGGGAGATCCAGCCACGCCACGGGAACCTGACGGTCCTCCTGGACCACCAGTACTGCGCGGCTGCCATGGGCGCCGACCGCTGCCCCCGCGCCCTCCGCATCTACTACCTGTCCATGGAGATCGTCCTCACGGTCACCGAGAGCAAAGGGGAGACGCAGAGCCTGGTGGGTCCCATAACCCACAGGCCCTGTGGGGCGCCTCCAAAGCGGAAGGGAGGGGAGGGTGAGTGGCAGGAAGTGCAGGCCTGCGGCATAGGGCCAGGTGCCTCGCAGGGGGCAGAGGAAGTGGGGCGCCCACAGGAAAGTGCTAGAAGGGCTGGGGACAGCGGCCAGGTCAGGCTCACGGGTCAGACGGCTGGTTGGGTGACGTGGTGTGGGGGCTGGAAGGAAAGAAGCCCAGGCAGACACCAGGCAGGAGAACGTGGTGCTGACTGTGGGCATCAGGGGCGGAGGCAGGGCAGGGATGCCAGGAGGGCCCGGGCTGCAGGGGCCCCTCTGTGGGAGCGCAGAGGGGGGCCCAGCATGGGGAGCTGCAGGGAGTGGAGGCCACAGGGGGCAGAGGAGACTGGACAGGAGGGACCAGGCAGATGAAGGGGCAACAGAGGGTGGAGCCCAGAGCAGGGCCTTAAGCAGCAGAGAGGTTACAATGAGGGGTGTACGGCCGGGGCTCCCCTGCATCATGAAGCAGGTGGGAAAAGAGATTGCAACTGGGTGCTCTGGGTCCCGTGCTGACCACTGCACCCCCCACGGGCATGAGGGACACCGTGTAGGGCCCGGGCAGGGTGCTGCCCCAGAGCGAGGGGCTGGGGGCTGGGGAATGGGCCCTGGTGTCACCTCCCAGGAGCTCAGCAACAACACAGCACACCCTCCACGCCAGCTCAGCAGGCCCAGGGACGAGGGTCTCAGGTCGTTTAAGGCGGGTCTGTCCCGCGCACTGAGACTCATACCACATGGCTCCACCCAGGGATGGACTGCCCCAAAGCAGAGAAAGCACTGGCCTCCTTACCATCCTACGTGGACCTGCTTACTGCAGACAGGGACTAAGCACAAGCCAACCTGTGCTTACCTTGCCTGTGGAGTAGTCCACACTGGCTGCACCCCAGGTCTGGGTCCCCATCTCATGGGGAGGGGTCTGGGAGTGGGGAAGACCAGGGGGCTTCCTGCAGCAGAGGCCACTCAGGACCCCCACGCTGCCCACTGCCTGCAGGCAAGCCCCGGGAAACCGCATCTGAGATGGATACCCAGGGGGCAGTTCTGGGGTCTGGCATGGGAGGGGTGGCACGATGGTGACCAGTGACAGACACTTCCCGGTGTGTCCTAGATCCTCTTGGATGGTGAACACATCAGCCAGAGCTCCAGCAAGGATGGTGTGAACATTTCCAAGACAAGGGCCGGCACCATGGTGGTGCATGTCCCTGACATCGGTGCCCGAATCACCTTTGACGGGAGCATCTTCCAGGCCCAGCTCTCTTACAGCTTATTCAGCCACAACACAGAGGGCCAGTGCGGTGAGAGGCCCTCCCCGCCCACATGGTCCCACCTGTGCCTGAAGCTCCACCCCTGGGGAGGAGCAGCCCTGCCCATCTCTCACCTACCACCACGCCCACTCATGAATCTTAGCTGTTCCACCTGACCACTGTGCCAGCCCACACCTTGGCTCAGGGACCCCCCAACCCCCAGCTGGAATAGCTGCTCTGCCCCCAGCCAGAGGGGGTCTTACACCTGAGGGGCCAGGAGGACGGCTCAGGGTCGGGGGCCACTACCTGGCCCCATGGTGACACCCCATCCCCACTCCAGGCACCTGCACCAACAACTGGGCAGATGATTGCCGCCAACCAGATGGTACCATGGCTCCCACCTGCGAGAGCATGGCCCAGACCTGGCTGGTGCCCGACAGCAGCAAGGAGGGATGCCTGGCACCAACCAGGCTGCCCCCAAGCAGTAGCCCACGGCCCACTGTGTCCACCCCACCCACGGCGTCCAGCCCACTCGTGTCTACCCTGCCCACAGTGTCCACCCAATTCACTGTGTCCTCCCTGCCCACCGTGTCCACCCCGCCCACCACATCCACCCCGCCCACGGCGTCCACCCCGCCCATGGCGTCCACCCCACCCACCGTGTCCACCCCACCCACCACGTCCACTCTGCCCATCGCATCCACCCCGCCTACCACGTCCACCCCGCCCACCACGTCCACCCTGCCCACTGTGTCCACCCCGCCTACCACATCCACCCCACCCACAGCATCCACCCCGCCCACCGTGTCCACCCCGCCCACCACGTCCACTCTGCCCATGGCACCCACCACACGTACTATGTCCACTCCATTGACTGCATTCACCTCTACCCCATGTCCCCCGGATCCCCTCTGTGAGCTGATCATGAGCCCGTAAGTCCCTCCTTTGGGGCTCAGTGGTTGGGGGTGCCCTCCTGCCTGAGCCCCAGGACAGAGGTCCCTAACTCCTGCTCCGTGCCAGCAGGGTCTTCGCTGAGTGCCACGGCCTCATCTCGCCCGGCCAGTTCTTCAGTGCATGTGTCAGCGATGGCTGCTGGGGGGACCACCCCCAAGGACCCTGCGAGAGCCTGGAAGCCTATGCCACACTCTGCCGAGCCCGGGGCATATGCAGTGACTGGCGCAATGCCACCCACGGGCTGTGTGGTGAGTCAGGCAGTGACCAGGATGTGGGGCAGGGGGTCGCCCACCTCAGCCCATCTGACCTCTTCCTCTGGGCCCGTAGATCTCACCTGCCCACCCACCAAGGTGTACAAGCCGTGTGGCCCTGTGCAGCCTGAGACCTGTGACTCCAGGTGCGTGGCGGCCAGGCTGGGGAAAGCAGGGATGGTACATGGGGACAGAGGAGACAGATGAGGACAGTGGGGATGTGGAACAGAGAAGAGGCAGGGACAAGTGCAGGAATGAGACTGGGGACAGCAGGGATGGTGGGCAGGGACAGTGTGGACAGCAGGGACAGTGTGGACAGCAGGGACAGTGGGTGCTCTCAGACCTCCCAGGCCTGAAGGTTCTGGGAGGAGCCGAAGGAGCTCCAAGGACGGCTGGAGTTCCCCAAGATCTCTGAGGTGCCGTTTCCTAGCCCCTTGAAGAGTCCCTGGGTGCCCCTGCAGCAGCAGCTCTTAGGGAATCCCTTCACAGCCAGAGACCATGGAGGGTGCCTTACCCTCGACCCCAGGAGCAGCCCTACCCACTACACACACTCACTCGCATGCTCACACACGCACACCCACGCACACATGCACGCATGCAACCTCCTCCTAGCCCAGCTGCACACTGGCCTCCCAGGGGACCATGGGCCCCAGCACTGGTTTCTGGCCTCACAGGAACCAAAGCCCTGTGGGCCTGGGGCTAGCAGAGGGCTGCTTCTGCCCAGATGACGAGGTCCTCTTCAACACGTACACCGGGGTCTGCGTGCCTGAGTGCCGTGAGTAGCCCCTACCCACCGTGTCCCCAGCCCCAGCCCCTGCAGAGGAAGGGGAAGAGGGCAGGCCGTGGGAGGGCCCTACACTGGGCCCTTGTGGCCTCCATGGTCAGAGCACCGTGTGCCTGCTCCCCCCGCCCATCGCCTGGACCGTATCCACCTGGCACGTGCCAAAGACCAGGGCAGTGGTGTTCTGAGGGGCTTGAGCCCTGCAGAGCCACACGTGAGTGTCCCTGCTCCTGGGCACCACTGCTTGGCACTAGCGCAGCAGTGGGCTTAACAGGGCACCCACCCAGCCCAGCCATGCGAGGCACAGAGCCCTTCCCTCCTCGATGACTCTGGAGGCTTCAGCCCTGTGGAAGGGCAGAGGCCGTGTCTGGGGGGTGGGGGCGTGGCCTTAACTGCCCCCCAGGACAGGCTTGCGGCTCTGTCATTGCATTCCACACCCCAGCACCCTTCATGACGATGTTCTCCTTCCCCGCAGCCTGCGTGGGACCAGACGGGTTCCCCAAATTCGTGAGTGGCTCTGCCTTCTGCCCCACCCCCCACTGATGCCAGCATCCTGAGAGTCCCAGAAGGGCGGGAATGTACCCACCTCTGCCAGCACCCCTCGTGAAGCATGTCCTCCCTCCCGCTGCCCTGGCTGCTCCTGGGGGGCGACCTGCGGGAGGGTAGCCAGACTGATGAAGGGGCTGGCGGGCGGGGGCTGGAAGGTGCCTTTGGGGCTTTCTCACGGGTGGGGACAGCCTGGCACCTTGATGTGGTCTGTTGCAGCCGGGCGAGCACTGGGTCAGTAACTGCCAGGACTGTGAGTGTGAGGCGAGCCCGGCGACCGTGCGGTGCCGGCCAGTGCAGTGCGAGGTGCTGGACGAGCCCCCCGCCTGCAGCCAGGCCGGCTTTGTGAGCGTGAGCAGGCCCCGGGCCGACAGCCCGTGCTGCCCGGAGATCCTGTGTGGTGAGCCCTCGTGGACGGGCAGAGCGCAGGGGACATGGTGTGCTAGGGAACTGGTGATCTCCAGCCCGTCCAGGTGATGTCAGGCAGGTGACCGAGTGCAGGGGCTTGGGACTGACACAGGGTAAGGTCACACCTGTGCAGAAAATCAGCTCTGGGGCTAAAATGGGAGGACCCACTGCTCATTCAGGGAGCTAACATTCAGGGAGCTCCCTTCACCCCTGCAGGTTGAAGGTCAGAAGGGAAGCTGGGGGTTGTTGGGCTAGTGGCAGGGGAGGGCAGGGCCCTGGTGTTGGCCCTCTCCCCTCCGACAGCCTGCCTCTGCCCTCACTCAGTGTGCAACACAACCACCTGTCCTCAAGACCCACCTGAGTGTGGGCCAGGCCTGGAACTGACCCGTACCCAGGAGGACGGTGCCTGCTGCGCCACTTTCAGCTGCAGTGAGTGGGGCCCCCCGCTAGGACTGGGAGTCTGGGAGTTGGCTGGGCAGGGCTGGGGCTGGGCCCTCCTCTGTCTGGGTGGAGCACTCCTGTGGCTGGGCGGGGCTGGGGCTGGGCCCTCCTCTGTCTGGGTGGAGCACTTCTGTGGCTGGGCGGGGCTGGGGCTGGGCCCTCCTCTGTCTGGGTGGAGCACTCCTGTGGCTGGGCGGGGCTGGGGCTGGGCCCTCCTCTGTCTGGGTGGAGCACTTCTGTGGCTGGGCGGGGCTGGGGCTGGGCCCTCCTCTGTCTGGGTGGAGCACTTCTGTGGCTGGGCGGGGCTGGGGCTGGGCCCTCCTCTGTCTGGGCGGGGTTGGGGTGGAGCACTCCTGTGGCTGGGCCCTGCTCGGGCTGGGTGGGCTGGGACCATCTGGTACTTGGCCTCCAGGCAGCCCTCAGCCTACCTTCCTTTGCAGAGCCTCAGGTCTGCACCTACAATGGGACCATCTATGGGGTAGGTGCAGCCCCTCCACTCTTCCCACAGGGAAGGCCGTCTGCTCCCCACCCCAAGAACCCAGGGTGAAGTCCAAGGGGAGGGTGTAGGCAGTGGTGCAGTCGGCTCTGGGTGGGTGGGACCGCAGCACATCCCTGGCAGTGCCCTGTGTCCCTCTAGATCTCCTGTCCCATTTGGACACGCCTAGCCAGGCTGCCCTTTCCTGCCATGCGAGCAGAGAAGCAGAGGGGCTGCGGGCCCACAACCCTGTGGGGCACACGCTGGGGGGGACGCAGTGGGGGAAGCACACAAGGGACGTGGGGGGTGCCTTCAGGTGAGACCTGAAGGGGACACAGTGGGGCTATGTCCCCGACACCTGCTGCCGGAGGGTGTGGGCATCAGCTTGCCCTGCGGTTTCCTCCAGTGTGAGAGTTGGGGGGACCCTGGCCGCTGGCCCCTCTGCCCGCCCAGGGTCCTGCCTCTGGTGGGGCTGGCAGGGAGTGCCAGCTGGGAGGTGCACTTAGGGTTGCTTGGCCATGGCGCCCCCTCACCCCTGCTGTGCCTCTCCCTTCACCCCTGCAGATTGGAGCAACCTTCCTGGGGGCTGGGCCCTGTCACACGTGCACCTGCCTGTCCAGTGACACGCAGGCCCCCTCTGTGCAGTGTAAGGAGAACACCTGTGACACCTCCTGCTCCCAGGTGGGTCCCCAGACCCCGGCCTCCCGCCACCACCCAGTGGCTGCCCTGGGAGTGGGTACCCAGCCCGCCTGTGTTGTTGGCAAGCCCTGCAGGCCTGGTATTTCTCAAGCTCTGTTGTGTGTCCTGTGCTGAGCTCAGCAGGTGCCTGGTAGGCTGTGAAGGGGTAAAGCGGGGAGACAGAGAGTGTGTGGGGCCACAAGACAGCAAAAGCCTGGAAGGGGATAAACCTCCTGGCCCGGAACACCCAGAGACCTAGAAGGGCTGGGAGCACCCCTAGGTCTGAACACAGGCCACAGGCCCCGGGAGCAGGGGGCCGGGTGAGACTCCCCGAAGGCAGAATAGACAGAGGAAAGGGGAATGGTGAGGCCACGCGGGGACAGCTGGGCAGGGTGGATCTGTGCAGGACGTGGCCTGCAGGGGTCATTACAGGAAGGGCAGGAGGCTGGGGCCTAGGCTGGGGGCGTTCAGGACGACCTGACCAGCCCCTCCGCCGCTCCCCACACAGGGCTTCGAGTACAGGAGTGTGACCGGACAGTGCTGCGGGCACTGCGCCCAGACCACCTGCCTCACGCCTGACGGGCAAGCGGTGCAGGTGCGCTCGCGGGCTGTGGGCGTGGCAGAGACCCTCACCCCGACCCTCTCGGCCCGTGAGAGAACCCCAACCCACTGGGCTTCCGCTTTCCCACCTGCCTTTCAGCCCAACGACACTTGGATCAACCACCACGTGGACAACTGCACTGGGTACCGCTGCGAGGCTGGAGACGGCCACTTCCTGTTGGTCCCGCAGCCGGCGCGCTGTCCCGACGTGTCTGCCTGCAGGGTGCGTGCACCCCGTCCTGCACCCCGTCCCCGGGGCCGAGCCTCGCCAGCATAGCCCTCTCCGCATGGGGGGA